>NC_077229.1:125465341-125587841 GCF_027887165.1 Monodelphis domestica
CATGGGGGTGGGGGAGGTTGGTAAAGATACTGTAGTATTTTTCCATTTCCTTCTCCAACTCATTTTATGAGGAAACTGAGGCAAACAGGGTTAAATGACTTGCCTAGAGTCACACATATAGTCAATTTCTAAGGCTATGTTTGAATTCAGAAAGAGATGTCTTTCTGATCCATACCCAATATTCTATCCATTGTGGCACCTATCTACCCAACTTCTACTTCAAAGGGAATCAAGTCTTAATGTATCCATAGGAAAGAAAAATAGCAAAGATGTGGAGAAAATTGCAGCTTTCATTATTGCCCCCCCAAAAAAGATAAAGGATAAGAAATGAACCTGTAATTTCATTGGTATTGGGGGCTCTTCGGTGAGGAAATTCCCTCTACCAGTGGAGTTCAGCAACCTTTCTATAATTTAAAGTCTCAGAGAGTTCCTAGAGTACCAAGATGTTCAGTCATTTGTCCAGTCAGGAAGTCAGTCAATATTAGAGACAAGACTTTAACTCAGGTCATCCTAGTTTCAAAATCTCTATGTACTACCCCATTGGTGTCAAACTCAAAAAGAAATGGGGCTCTTAAGCCATATACAAGGCTTCCTGTGAGCCACATATTGACACAGAAAATCGTATATGTTTACATATCTCTTATTAATTAGTTAATGCATTAAAATCAGATATGAACTACATTTTAATCTAGTTCGTCCACACTCAGGACTTTTGTGAGGCTCACGCAGCCCCGCTAGCCAGGTGTCTGATATCTCCTACCCCCTCCAAAAAAAAAGGCAACCAAGAAATTATCAGCAATTCCAAATCTGTATGCCTGCTTCTCAACCTTCATAAAATTTCCATGGCAGTAATCTAGATGCACTTGGAAGGCAGCCATGGTAAGGCTATTATAAGGAAGCAGGAAGGCTTTGCAAAAGCTTTCCACAGGAGAAGACATCTTTACCATCACAAGACTGACTAAAAGATGGAGGTGATTTAATATCCCACTGGGTTTATTATTTGTTGACTATTTTTAAAGGGCACTTGATTCATTGAGCCTTAAAGTTTCTTTCAATACCAATCAAATATAAAGATTTTTAGAATCAAGTGTTCCATCTCTGCCACCTTTAACATTGATGGGTAGAAGTGGTTCTGTCTGAAGAGGTTTGGGGGAGGGGAGAGAGGATATACAAGTGCCTGACTATCACTTTACTGAATTTTATGGAGGTTTCTTAAGGCCAAATTCAAATAAAATTTTGAAAATCCATGATTTCAACTGTACAAATATTTGTCAGTTGCCTTCTATGTGCAAAACATCCCATTAGAATTTAGGGACACAAAGAAATAGTTCCCAGCCCCGAGGATCTTACATACTCCTGGATTTATTACATAGCAAAAATTTGCTGTGTTTTTCTGGAAAAGGACAAAAGGAGGCCATTGCACAGACAATTATAGGCTCAGAGACCATTTCCTGGTACGCCGTCATAATGAGCCTGGGGACAGTGTGGACAGACCTTTCCAGCCTGCTACCCACAGAGGATTATGGAATAGAAGTGGTAGAAGCTTCATTTCTGCTCCACTGAATGAGGATCATGAAATGGTGTGGGTTGCAGGAAATGAAAGCATTATGCCGGCAGAATATTGTCAAATCCATCATTCTAATGACCAGCAAAAGCCTAGGGAACTAAGAAAGATTCATGTCGCTAAAAATGGATCCTTTAGAGTTGACAGTAAAAATCTCCTTAACTAGATGTCTTAGGGGGAAGAAAAGCCAAAGATGAGCTAGGCTTAGAGCTTAATATATTAAGGTTGCTAAGAGAAATAATAAGGTGCATCTATCTCCCTGTCTCTGTCTCTGCCCACAATGTCCTCCATAATAAAAAGAAGCTATTTTTGCCCAGCCTAAACAGGTGATGTATCAAGGTTATAAATACTCTTGCATGTAGACCTGCAGTCTTTGCCTTATTTTGTACAGTGACTGGTCTAGCCTCAACTAAGTACTCTGAAATACTATTTTCCTATTTCTTTCGCTCTTTCAGAGTAGATATGATCTTCACCCCAGGACCTCCATCTACGCCAAAACACAAGAAGTCCCAGCGAGGTGGAGCCTTCACCTATCCTTCCCAGCAGTCTCCAAGGTTGGTTGCTAGACATGGTCTGACCCACAGGTCCGTATGTAAGCAGGGTCACGACTCCATGACTAACCCCAAGTCTCAACTTGATTTGCTTAGGGTAGGAAGATCCTGTTTCCCCAGAAGTTACAAGGAGAATGAATAGAAGCAAGGAACTCATGTATAGAATTTTATGCAACACTTGGATCCTTGCAAACAGAAACTGCAAAAGAGGAATTTCCATTTAAAGAACTCTTGTGGCAACTCTTTTTGCATAGTGAATTTACATTTAAGATAAATGAATATTTTCAAATATCAGCTTTACTTGAAGTTCAATATGTGATGATAGGCAGCATGGTTTAGTGATAAGTGCCCTGGTCTTGGAGTAAGAATATCTGAGTTTGAACCTTGTCTCAAACACTTCCTGGCTGTGCAAGACACTTCAAGCTAACATTAGTTTTCTCATTTTTAAAAATGAACATTGTACCGCCTAGAATTGTGAAGAAAAACTCAACAAACTCTAAAACGCTACAGAAATGTGAGTTATAATTATGGCAGATACTGAGATAAGCACTTTACAAATGTTATCACATTTGATTACCACAGCATCCCTATGATATTATTATGCCCATTTTACAGTTGAAGAAAATGAGGAAGAGAGATTGAGTGACTTTCCCAGGATCATACAATTAGCAACATCAGAGGCAAGACAAGATTTGAACTCAGGTCTTCCTGACTCAAGGTCCACCACCAGTTAAACTGCCTCTACATTTCTGAACAGCAAATATATATATATATATATATATATATATATATGTCAAATTTCATTTATTAGATGTTTTTACTGTATCCATTTCTTGATTATAACTTAATACTTTTAATTTTTTGTTATTGATATGAAGAAAGAATTGTTTTAAAGAAAACTTTTAAAAGATAATTTACCACAAATTATATAAAGCATGAATGTGATCAAATTTTACTGAATCACAGAACTGTGACATTAGAAGATTCAGCAGCCATTTAGTACAATCCATGTTCAAAACATATCTGCTATTATAACTCAGCAAATATGTTTGATTATCCTTAGGATACCTCTAGAATCATAGGATTATCAGAGTCAGAATTCAAAGTCATGTCTTCAGATTCCAAATCATGAACTCTTTCCTCTAAATTATTTTGAATGATGCCACAAATTATTCACACAGAGAAATAGCAAATTTTTAAGTATACGTTGTTGCCCATTTTGGCTCCAGTTGTCTTTATCTTACAGTAAAGTGTAGAACTTCTATCTAACAGTTTCTTTGTTATCCAAAAATATTGCATTTTTCCAATTACATATGATAATTTTTGACACACATTTTCTGAAACTGTAAGATCCAAATTGTCTCCCTCTCTCCCTTCCCTCCCTGCTCTTGGAGATGGCAAACAATTTAATCTGTATCTACTAGTTTCAAAGCCAAATTGAGGGGAGTAGAATGTGCATTTTTCCCTAATTCAGGTCAGACTATTACGTGTCATAAGTGTCTTAAGGAAATCATCTGTCCACATAACTTTGCAGGAATTGATATGATGCTATTAGGTCCCCAGGGCTGCCTAAGATACAGATAACACTGTGGAATGGAACAGGATGCAAACCTCTTATGGGATTCTTGGTTCTTTCCTAGAAATGATCCGTATGTAGCCAAAGCATCCTCATCAGAAATTGAAGACCAAAGCATGATGGGGAAATTCGTCAAAGTTGAAAGACAGGTGGGTTGTAAATGCAATTTTAAAAAAACTGAAAAAAAATGTCATTGTCTCATTTAATCTTATATTCTGAGCGTAATGTTATTCTACTGGGGATAGGGATCATAATAGTCTAGATTTATTTGAGTTCAAAAGAACTTAGCAGAGATTTAAGTCCAACCCCTTAATTTTATAGATGAGATCAATGAAGATGAAACAGGTTAAGTAACATGTCCAAAGCCACACATATATTATGGGCAACTCATAACCAAGTAGTGCAATGAAATGAGTGCTATGCCTAGTGTCAGGAAGACCTGAGTTCAAATGTGCCCTCAGAGGATCACTAGCTATGTGCTCCTGGGCAAGTCAGAACCCTGTTTGTCTCAGTTTACCCATCTGTAAAAAAAATAAACTGGAAAAAAATGGCAAGGAAAAACCCAAATAGTGTCACAAAGACTTGAACATTACTGAAATAACTCAACAACAACTTAGATTTTAAGTTTCTGAAGAGAGATTTGATCTCAGGTCTTCTGGATTCTGAATCCAATGCTATATACCTCCATGCTAGTCTGTGTTTCATGTCTTCAATCAGGACTATAAAATCAGAAATGCATAACTTAGAAAAGTTAAAAAGTCAGATCTTCTGTAGTGAAATGATAAGATGTATTTGAATGTTAAACTGTCACTGATCCTACTTATTTGGTAATTGTGAAAATTCAACAAGACTAAGGGAGTTGAATTCCCCATTTTATTATTTATTTGTGTAAGCTAAGCCTGCTTGAAAGGCCAGTCCAGGCCATAGATTTAGAAAGGATAGGAGGAGGGTACTTGAAATAAAGTGATAAATATTGATAATAAATAGTAATATTATTAAACATTTTTATTATGTATAATAAATACAAAAATTTTAATGTAAATATAATATATAATTGTATAAAATAAACATATATCAAATGGAATATATGAAGTATCAATATATAATAATTATAATAAGTAAATGTTTAACCTACCTTAAAAATTTAACCTGTTTTTTGAGGATAAAAACCAGTTTAACATTACCCATTTTACATTAAAATGTCCTAAAGCAAATGCTCATTAAGAAAGACCCATGTAAACCATACTTATCTATTATTTATATTCTATTTTGTTTAAAAAGATAATTTCATTGGAGTAAGGGACTTCCAGTGGGGAAATTACATTTCTTAGTGCTGATCATCAATTATTCTGTAACTTACAGATTTATAGAGTTTCTTGGAACACTGAAGTTAAGGGACAGACTTAGGGTCACACACATGGTCAGACCTGAACCCAGGTCTTCCTGATAATGAAGTTAGCCCTTCTATCCTCTATACCTTGTTTTTTTCATAACTGTAAAGTAATAAAATTCATTTTAAAACAGTACATAATAAATGTTAGCACCGTTTTGCTATAATCAAGAAATTTCCTGCCTCTATATGTCAAATCTTTATATGTTTAGTGAATTTCTCCCAAGACTCTTCTTCCTCCTCTTTTCAACATTTTTGATTAATAACTTATGCCTTGATGGAGAGAAACTTTGCATCTTGGAAATCCTCTGGAAGGCACTCGGAGGAAACCAGTAACAATGCTAATTATATCAGGTAATGGCCCAAAAGATCTGAGGCAATGGCAACTCTTCCACCCCTAGCCATCACTGTGAAAACAGATTTCAGGTAAAAACAATCTGCCTAGACAGCTAAAGTATGCCCCCGCATCATTTCCTCTCATTTCCCCTTCTTGTCCTTTGTAGAAGATATTAATCATAATAGTAGATAAGAATTGATATAGTTTGATGTGTTAGAATATAAAAGTGAGGAATAAAATAAAGTCAGAGCTTTGACTGGCAGTTTGGCCCAATTCTTTTTATATCTTAAAAATTGAATCTCTCTTTTTCTTGATAATCCTTTGGATCCCGTTTGACAATTTTCAGGCTCCTCTTGAGTCTTCTCTAGACGAGGCTGACCCTCCCTACCAATGCCTTTAGCTCCTCTTCACATGTAGAGTGTTAGACCTGAAGTCAGGAAAATGCAGCTTCAGAAGTTTAAACCAGACCTCAGAAAATTACGTGGGACTCTGGGCAAGCCCTATCATCCACTTCCCTCAGTTTCCTCAACTGGAAAATGAGGATAATAATCATCTACCTCCCGAAATGATAACTGGTATGAAGAGTGACTCCTTCATTTTGTTTAATTTTTATTAATTTTTATTATTTAATTTTTATTATTTTATCATTTATCCCAGGTTCATGACATGGGGAAGAAACTGGATTTTCTCGTTGACATGCACATGCAGCACATGGAGCAGCTCCAGGTACAAGTTACAGAATACTACCCAACCAAAAAAGCCACTGCTACCCCTGCAGAGGCCGAGAAGAAAGAGGAGAACAAGTATTCTGAACTGAAAACCATCATCTACAACTATTCTGAACCCTGCACCCAGGAAAGTCCCTACAGCTTCCACCAGGTCCCTGTCAACAAAGTCAGCCCCTATGCTTTCTTTGCACATGACCCAGTGAGCTTGTCTCGAGGTGGAGGAGGAGGAGGAGGAGGACCCCCATCAGAGAAGGAGAAGCTCCCGAGGACTGTCCCTTCCTCGGTCCCCTATGCAGAAAGACCCACCGTCTTGCCTATCCTCACTCTCCTAGACTCTCGGGTGAGCTACCACTCCCAAGCTGAGCTCCACAGCCCCTACCAGGACCGAATCTCACCCAGGCAGAGACGGAGCTTCACCAGGGATAGTGACACCCCGTTATCTCTTCTCTCTGTCAACCACGAGGAACTGGAACGCTCACCCAGTGGCTTCAGCATCTCCCAGGACAGAGATGACTACCTTTTCGGCCCGAATGGGGGCTCGAGCTGGATGAGGGAGAAGCGTTACCTGGCCGAGGGAGAGACTGACACAGACACAGACCCCTTTACCCCAAGTGGCTCCATGCCTCTGTCTTCCACAGGGGATGGGATTTCCGATTCCATATGGACTCCTTCCAACAAGCCGGTCTAAAGGGGGAGGAGGGGTCACTGGATGGCCTCTCCTTGTAATGTAGACAAACTTTGTATAGCTCACTTACTCTTACACCCAAAGCTTACTAGTTGGAACACCAATGGCTGCATTCAATGCATGTGTTAGTATTAGTCACTGCACCATTCCACGGGGATTGACAGCTGCATTTTTTTCAAAGCCACCATGAGGAAGCCGCTTCATTTTGAGCATGCTTTGCATGACTTTACACTATATAAATGGTACCGCTACTTTCTTCTAGGATACATATCTATCTGCTATTCTTACTTAAAAACCACGATTGGGCCTGTGCAGGGAGAAACTACAGAGGATTCCATGCTCCTTTTCTTTTAGAGACAGAGAATACAGTTCTAGTGAGTTCTAGAATCACTGCCCTTTTGCGTTCCAGCACCTGCCCTGAAAATTGCACCTTTTTTTAAGGAAATGAATTCATTTTTTGCATAACTTCACGAGCTCTTGGATGTCCCTAGAATGGAGAGCAGGCTCAGTGAAGTCTAAGCCCCAGCATTAATAGGATTAATTTAGTTTATATGATTACTTTTGGAGGAATTCTGATTTCATTCACGTAAGGAACTTCCATAGCAAAAATGCCCTCCACTGAGGCCAGTCAGCGACCTCTCTCTAATTTATCTTACAGAGATGTGTAGGGATACTGAGAAGTTAAGTGATGCCCCTCTTCACATAGCTATTATGTCAGAAGCAGACCTGAAATCAGGTCTTCTTGAAGCCAGCTCTCTATCCTCTGTACCATGTTGTTTTTCCTTCAATGTGAGACAGAGGGAAAGAAAAGGTGTATGTCTTGTTTCCCAAACCATGGATATCCTCATTTATACAGGAACTAGAAAAAAGAACTATAAAGGCTTCCAAATAGGATTTTTCTAAGTCACATTAAATAATGAACACACTTTGCTGCTAATTCCATTGTCCTCAAAAAAAAAGGGCTCAACTTCTTTTCTCTGCAGAAAAAAAAAATCTTCAACAAAATATCTACCAAGATAGAACCAACTTTAGAGAGCACATAGATTCATTCTTCACATGAGAGTAAAAAGCAGGTCTAGAGCGCCTAAAAGAGTTTCCAACAGTCAGAATGGCAGAACAGACTTGAACAGAGGACTTGTGACTTCTATGTAGAAAACAGAAATCAAGCTAATATTTAAACTAGAATTACGGAGATCTGAGACCTTAAAAATCACCTAGGCCAACTCCCTTAAAGTATGGATGAGAAAATTTAGGCCCATAAAAGTTAATAAGTAATAAGTGGCTCAATGTTTTCTCTGTGGCTGACCTAGTTGTGGTACCTTGAACACAGAATGTCAGTTATTTTGTGCCCCAGTTGACCAGTGAAAACCATAAAGTTTGTTTTTATTGTAAAAAAAAATGCACTTATTTTTATTCTGACTATTTTGCTTCAAGAAAAATGGCTGATTGTAGCTTTATTGATGTGTGAATTGGCCAAACTGATGACCATCACATTTTCTTCTTCATTAGCTCAAATGACACCATGTATATAAAGCACTTTGAGAACTTGAGACAACTATATTAATGGCATTTATTATTATTTCACTTCAGTGGATACATAATTGCATCACTTTGGGGTACTTCCTCCATTGATACAAATTGTAATGAATCTTGTCTGTCACATCATTGGTTAGTAGTGAAAGTTTCATATTAAGGGTACCAAAAATTAAATGAATGTTTGTCAGTGGGGTGTTCCTTCATAGTTATGGAGATGAGGTGACCCTGTCTTCTTGAAAGCTACCAAGTTAGAATAGATTCAAATATGGTCCCAGCAACTGGCTTTATCTGATACCTAAGGACCAGTTTACTAGAAAATTGACCATCCAATGAGGAATTCTTATGCTATGTCTGCCCATTCTTCCTTTCACATGTTTATGAAACTACCAAAATGTCATAAGTGACATTGAATCAGCTAAAAGTTAAAGCAAATAGCCTTGTAGCAGTGTCCCAGAGTAATCACTAAGCACAATCTGCCTGAGGTTTATCACTTGTTATTTATTTATTTTTACCACTTGTTAATCTATAAAGAATTCTGATAGTGGAATTTCTCACAAAGATTGGATCATACAGATAAGTGCCCAGCTCAATGACTGCACAAGCATGGTCCTGCCCCTCTTTAAACAGTCATTTATGGGTTTCTGCCCAACTAGATCTATTGAAATGACCATTCAGCTACACATTAACTACCTTTTGGTTCTTGTATGTCATCTGTATAGCAATGAGGCTGTAATCCTTTGAGACTTTGTATAGACAAGTAATAGTTCCAGCAAAAAAAATAGTTCCAGCTCAGTAAATGAGCTTATACAATAACTAATGAAGAGATATTCTATCTTTTGGTAGGGATGATCTACTTTTTTTGGCTTCAAGGTCTAGAGATTACTTGGAAAGGAAGAGGGAAGATGGGAAAAGAGGTATTTGCAGATGGTGTTTGTAACTGGAACATGGGAAAGTGTACAGACTGGAGAGTTTGAGAGTGGTTGAGAGGCATGGCATAGTTAAGCAGAATAATCTATTTATGAGGACCTATGATGTGGTTCAGACTCTGTCCTCACCATGACTTGCTGCCACAGAAAAGTGGTCTTGGAATTAACTGCCACCTTTCAACCAGCCACATTAAGCTCTATGGTTGATTACTTGGGAGCCTCTAGCCCAACGGGTCAAATGTGCTTTTCTCAGAGATGGACTTCTGACTCTTCTAGAAGTCATCATTGACCAGGAATAACTGAATAATCTCTAAGTTATCTCTCTCTATCGTTATTCACTAAAAGGTTTTTTTTTTAAGGAATTGATGGAAAACAGGTCAAACTTTCTACCTTTGCACCAATTAATTTTTCTAACAAATTGACACTCTCCTAGAAACTAGACCTCAGTGTCTTAACAAAAGCAAATTTTATTATGAAATAATTGTACTCAAGCTTGGTGATCAAAAAGGAGTGGACTGTTGCCTCCCTTCTAGGAACATCTTATATGGACAAGGTACTTGGCAAGTAATATAAGTTGTCATGAACTGTCTGAGTATGGAATGAGTTCACTTTCACTGAAGGTCTTCATGAGGAATTTCAGTGAGCATTCATTAGGGACAGGGATGTTGTAAAAGAAGATGCTTGTTCAGGTAGCTTTGTACAAATGATTTCTGAAGTCCCCAAAGAATTTTTAAGATTCTATCATTCTTTTCCCCTATTTATACAATAATTGTATATCAGAAAACTTTCAACCTTATAACAAGATGCCATGGAGGTAAAAAAAAAAAGTCTAAATGAAGTATTAACTTTCAGAGTGTTCCATGTTTTAGCCTTTCTTTGCATCCCTAGCACTTAGCACAGTTCTTGGCACATAGTAAGTGCTTAATGGATGTTTGTTAACAGATTGACTCTTTGAAAGGTAGCTAGCTCAGATGAGAACAGATATTAGCGTTCATTTGGCCAATCAATAAAAAAGTATTTGTAAAGAGCCTTATATATGTGTCAGGCACTGTAATAGGCATTGGGGATACAAATACAAGAATGAAAAACTTCTTGCTTTTAAGAAGCTTATATTTTATTAGACATCCAGCCTCATGAAAACATAATATATTAATAAAAATAAATATATTGATATTTATTATCTCCATAAGTGGGTTTAGATAGAGCACTATGATTTTGGAAGGTTGGTGGAAGTGATATTTCCTATTAGTGTATAGTGGTCTCACCTCTGAAGACAAAATGGGGGGCTTTAGGCTCTGACTGAATCATTTTGGCACAGCTAGTCTCAAATCATCTTTTCAAAATACTGGGTTCTGGATTAACTGAGATTTTTTTTCATTTGTAAATGAAGTCAAGTTTCTCTTCCTTCCTACTCTGTCCTAAATCTATTCCAAGAGGCATAGCCATAAATTGGCGATTGGATTTAGGCTGTTTTTAATCTCTTCAACTGCATTCTAGGCACAATCAACTTGGAAAACCTTAGAGTCTAGATCTAGTCTGCCAAACCTTTGCTCCATGCATAACATGTGTTTTAAGAGAAAGCAGTTACTTTTCTAGAAGGTATCTGCTGGTTTGGTCAATGACCTGGAAGGCTGCTTGGATTTTATGAGAAATAAAAGGGATGTTCTCTTCATATCCCCACCCTTAGGGTTTCTACATAGCCAATCTTTGCATGTCTTCGCTGACTAAAATTCCATGAAAACTCCAAATCATGTTGTGTAGGAAATGGACTTGTGATGTTATTGGTATAGGTAATATCCTGGAGATAGAGGATTCCATAGCTGATATGTATTAGATGCAGAACTTGGACCCATGTCTCTTGGGTTCTAAATCTGTCTGCTCATTATACCACTTTAGTTTTCAATTTGTTGGACAAAGCTCTGCTTGACCAAGGGCAACCTCCAGAATTTACTTCTTGATCTTACTTTTCAGTGACAAAGGTATTGCAGTTTGAGAGTATAGTTCCAAAAGATACAATTGACTTCATTTCCCAAGTCCAGTCCCATCGTCATTGTTGAGGATGCTTTATTCCAGTGAACAGATAGCTAATGGAAGTAGCTGTGGCCTTTGACAATAGGTTTTCCAGAATATAACATTATTAAGCACCAGGGAATTCACATATAAGTTTGATCTTTGTAAGCCAAGGGAAGTGATGAGAACAAAGATCTAACAATATGTCCAATATTCAGAACACAAGATTCCTTTTTATTTTCATAGTACATTATCTGTAATATATATTGCCTTAGGCTGGACTTTTCAACATTGCTTTGCATACTTAACTTTAAAAACTTCCATGGCTCAAAAAAAAGAGAGAGATGAGGTAGGTTCCCTGAAATATTTAGTATTAAGATATCATAATCTTAAGGCACTTATTGATAGCAAGACCTCTGCATTTCAAATAATTTGTTTAACAATTGAAACAAGAAATATGTTACTTCCATAGGAGAATAGTAAGACCCTCTTACTTTGGGTACAGTTCATAAATCCCCAGTGGGTATTATAGCTTATTTGTATGCTAAATTAACATTTCTTATGGGTGATCAACTGAGGGGGGAAATGCTACTGAATGACAGGGATAATTGAGAATAAAAGGCCAGGTGGGTGCTTAGCAAAGACCCATGTGGCCTTTTCCTTTCTTCCCAATGAAAGTCATGTAATCAAGCCAAATGTATGCATTGATTTTGCTTTGCATGTGGAGTCATGAATGAAATTGTATGATTTTGTAGGAATAAGGTGTTTATGACTCTGATACCCAGTGATATTTATTACCCTGTCACAATGGATAGAGTTCTGGGCTTGGAGTCAGAAAGTTCTGAGTTCAAATTCTGCCTTGGGCACTCTATAATCCCAGGCCAATCTTTTCTCCATTTTCCTCATCTGTAAATGAGAGGGTTTGATTCAATCACTTCTAAAGGCTCTCAAACTCTAAATCTAAGAACCTATAATCTACTTCAGCACCATGGCTAGTAATTGGGAACTGTATTCCTATTCCCTTTGTCTGATGTGATTGAGAATTCAGAAATTTAAAGAGTACCTGGAGATTTAAAAATATTCAATAAGAAGTGCTGTTATACAGTCTTCCCATTCACTGAAGCACACCCAAACTTGAACAATGGCCAAAATTCCTGAGTTTTCAGGAGCTGCCCTTTAAGAGAGGATAATGTTCCTATGTCTTAGAGGAAATCATTTTCCCTTCCCCCACCTCTAGCTTAGATTCTCCCAAGAGAGTTTCCCAAATGTCCTTAAAATTCAATGCCATTAAGACCATGCCAACATACCCCTTTTTACTATCTTCCCATGGTATGATTAAGACAATGCTGACATCCATTTTTCTCCTTTTAACTTTTGCCAATCACTTCCCTTCTCCACCCCACCATCCCAACAATTATCTGATTTGCTGCTTAGACTCACCCTAGCCTTAGAGCTAATACTCAAGCAGCATCTATACACAATCTAGTTTGAAAAATTAAAGTTAGAAACAAAATAAAGAGAAAGATGAATCTGGCAAACCCCACAAGATCTACATAATCCCAAATAACTGTTTTGGTTTAATAGATTCAACAATTGAAAGTTCAATTGTCATGTTATCAAGCTTTCTCTGAGCCTCTGAGTTGTCCTCCAAGTTAATCTTGCTTTATCAGAGCCTATTACCAAATCCTTCCACAAAAGGTTCAGAAGGTAGTAGAAACAGATGTCATTCAAGCTATTCCTTGGTTATAACTCTACAGAATGGTTTAGTGATTGAGAAAGTCAAAAGCTTTTGACTAAAACAAGATTTGGGGATTAGAGCTAGATGTCAATAATTAATTTTTTTTTTAATTCAGGAAAGGCATCTGGAGATTCTTGCCATATATTTTTATTCTTATTTTTTTTAATTTATAGATTTTAAACTTGAAAGTTTCTTCTAAGCCACCCAGTTCAAAACCTCCTTTTAAAAATTAAAAAAATAAAAAATGAAGCTCAGAGAGACCATTGTTTCTTTCCTTGTCACTGGCATTTGTTTTCATTTGTTGTTTGGTTTTCAGTTAAACTTTGTCATGTTTTTTGGACATAGTAGACACTTCACCCAAGAGAGAACATAATAAAAAACTGTCAAATAGTTTAGGCCTCAAGAAGTTGGCCAAATATTTGAAGAAATCCTCACTGAATCCTATGTACATTTCCCCCAAAACTTCTTTATTTTAATATCAACTTCATATTTGGCAAGATTGAGAGTCAAAATAAGTATTAAGAGAAAATGAGCATTTTCAATAGGCTTGAAAATATTCATCTGAACAGCCTGAAATCAGATAGAGGGTGAATAATTATTCAATAGTTAATAATATTGAGCTTAATTTTAAGAAAACAAATGTTACTCACACTGGATTCATCCATGGATACTCCCCTTAACATCATAAGCTGGGAAGATAAAAATGTTTGAGCTGATATTTTGTTTCAGTGATCCAAAGAAATTTAAACTAACTGAGTGGAGTGACTACTTCTTTTTCCATTTTTCATTGTATCCCCATAATCTAGCACAATGCTTTGCACATACTAGGTACCTGAGAAATGTTTGTTGAAATGAATGAAACTATTGAATTGAATCCAAAAGAACCAAATCGGATTAAATCCCTATGCAGTCTTCATGATCCTTGTTGAGAGTTGGCCTTGATTCCTGTGATTTGAGGAAGCTGTTTAATTATTTTCTTCCTGGGGCTTCTGTAAAAGAATTCTATGCAGAAATTTTCTAGGAAAGGGTTCACCGAAGATTTATGAGAGAACACACTGGCTGGCTGAACTAGTTTCAACTAGTTGCTATATGATTTCTGTCATATCAGATACAAATTGGCACCCCAAAGAATTAGTGAGAATGACATACGTAGGCTCCCTCCCATCCAGTGATTCAAAAAAAGAAACCCCCTGATGACATTTCTGGGATACAGTGTCCATGATTACTGGGGAACAAAGCAATGGCAGACCCTCTGCTTAGTATCTCCTTCAACAACTTCAGCAAACATCTTCCTCCACTTGTCACTAAACACAAAAAACTTTCCCCTCACACACATACCCAAAAAACCTGCCTTCTAGAAGTTTACATTTGACTGAGGAAGGGGAAACATCACATTGGCACTCTGTAAGATACCTCACTCAGTATATATACAGGACTGTTTTACTATCAGAGAGGTAAATACCACAGACCTAAATCTGCTCTCCAACATCAAACTTCCTGCTTTCAAAGGGAAAACTGATTTTACCATAGTAAGTTCTGAACTATCTCTTATTAGCTGGTCCCCTCCTACTTTAAAAACATGGAGGTCTCAAGACAGATGTGCCAGGACCCATAAATACCTCCTGTGATGTACTTAGGGATCTGCTACTGGGACAAAAGGCGAGGGAGCCATGCTTTCTGAACTGGCTCAAGGACAATTTCTCTGAGCCTGGGAGGGTGTCAAGTGATACTGAATGACTCACTTTGTACTGGCTTCTTCTAACACTGGTTTTTTTTCAGTCACTACTCAACTCCATGAGAATCATTCCTTTTCCAAACCACTTATGCTATCTGTCAGTAACTATTTTTTTCCCACTGAATTCAATTAAGTAGGTTCATATGTCCCAATTGACTCAACACCTATTCTGACTTATTATTTGCTATTTGGATTGGATGCCAGCTTTTTTTTTTCAGAGATAGCATATTTATTTTCAAATGCCTTTTCTACTGGGTCTCTGGTAAGCAGATCACAGAATGAGCACTTCTCTTTGTATTTAGAAATGTTTCTATTCCAAAATCAGAAGGCAAGACTTTTCTTCTGAGGTCAGCTCCTTCTTACTGGAGAAAGATATCTTCTCCCTTCACACACACACCCACCTCCTCCCCACCCATCCCAGCTTCCCCACATATTTCTTTCAGGCAGGGAAATCTCAGGAGAATGAGCTGAGAGGGTTTTGTTTGTTTTGTTTTGTTTTATTTTAATAAAAGTCTTTATCTTTTGTCACATGAAAGGCATTGCTTTCAGAGTTCCTTATATTAAAAAGTCCACTGTGTCCCTATCAAAAAAAAAGTAAATAGTCTGTTTTTATTCTTGAGAAAAATACTAACCTTAAGGAGTAAGGAAAAGAAATGGGTGACCCTTCAGTCCCCATGACCCCTCTCAAATTTATATTCAGCTCTGGTTTTAATTCAATACAATTCAACTCAACTAGCTTCCATTCAATATCCAATATGACCAAAGGTCAAGGGAAAAATTCTAAGCCTCAAGGAGTTTATATTCCCCTGAAGGGATATAAAGATGAACATATGCAGAGTAAATGTTGAAAAAAATGGTTTATGTTATTAACTGAATCACTTTGAGGGCCTGAGTGAGAAAAATGTGTGTACTGTTTGTTAGGATCAGGTTGGGCAAACCAACCATAATAGCCATAAAATGGTTTAGAATGGGGCTCTATTTTGTTTTTTTTCTTCTTTCTAATGTAGAAAAGTAATGTCAAATAGCAAGAGACCAATCCATTTTGAATATCTGAAATACAATATGAAGTTAATATGTGGCACAAACCTGGTGTGTTTTGGGGAGGGAGGTTGCTTTATTTTTTTTTCCTTTTATGGCATAGAATTCTGGTGCCTTGCTCCCTGAAGTTGTCTCCAAGCTACAAAGGAAACACTTTTTTCACATTCTGGCTTACAAGGGAACACAACTTTTCTACAAGTGGCCTTTAGTGCTCTTTCTAATATGATTTCCTGTAATTTTTAAACTGTATGTCTAATTTATATTCTGGCACTGTCCGATATTGAACAACTTTAATATGTTGATTTCCATCTATATTATGCAAACTATACTTCTTACCTGATTTTTTATGTTCTGTCTTAAAATGAACAATCAAATAAATAAATAAATGCCGCAACAGTTATTAATAAATGGAAATTTCAATGATGGTGTGAAAGAATATCATTTGTTTTGAAAGTTCTATTAAACTGAAGGGCAAGGGTGGGATATCCAAAGGCATTAGGAGCTAAGGTCATGAGATTATAGATTGAGAACTGGAAGGGACCTTAGAGATCAGATAGTCTAACTCTCTCCCTATATTTGGGGGAAATGAGGCCTAGAAAGGTTCTATGATTCATTCATAAGATCAGGTAGAGTCAGGATTTCAGCAGTTTCCTTAACCCAGCACTATGATGCCTTTTCTTCTCCAAGATATCCCAGAAGTCTTAGTGAAGTTTTAAGTTTAGCTAAGATTTTGGTAATATCTCATATGTTCATTTCTTTTCCCAGGCTTACTCTTTTGCCTTTACACTTGTGTTTAGGGACTTTTGTTAAAGGCACTATCTAAAACTTGAATTAACATCCCAGGAAAGAAATCTCAATTAGGAAATCCAGATTTGACCCTACAATTGTCACAGTGGTCAAAAAATTAACTAAAGAAGTTCCTACAACAGCCAAGTGCTTGCACTTCAGTGACAAATAAGTATATATCAAGAAAGAACATTTCAGACCTCACAAAGATGAGAATATTCTGAATGATTTTCAGTCTTGAATTTGACACAATGAGCTTCTTCTTCTGAATCAGATGTCTTCTGCCACTGCTTCTTTTTTTAACTCTCAGTCACTATGACACTATCACTATATAAGCAAGAGAAAGCAAGGAATCAGTGCCTCTTTTTTATTTTGCTCTGTTTCACAAGTTTTCATAACCAAAAATGATTTATCAACAGGTGGCCAGTTTATTGCCTTTTCATGATTGTCTAGACTTACCATAATGCCTGGAATATAGTAGATGCTTAATAAATGTTTATTGATTGATTAGTTCTTAGAAAGCAAGCTAAGTCTTTTCTGGGGACCATATTCAAAACCTTTCCAACATGATGTAACCTCCCATAGCTTTCATTCTACTGTCATAAACTCTGAGAACCAAGGGTCACCTTCATACTACAATGAAGCAGCAAAATAGGACTTTTATGGAAGGTATCTTCTATAGCAAAGTCTTCTGTGTAGTAGAACTGAATGCCCATCTTCTAATCACACATTCAGATCACAGAAGTCAGGCCGAACATCAGCCATTTTGAGTCTCACATGGCTGACATTCAGAGACAGAGAAAAAGGCAAAATAATATATCCCTGAGAAAATTCTTCATCATCTGTTAAAAAGGGCAGAGGCTTATTCAGAATTTGGCATCCCAGTAATAGTCAAAACCGAGCTACTGTTCCCAAGCCCATCTCACACAAGGGAGGCAAGAGAAAGATCAGCTTACCATGAGTTGTTTGGACATACCATCTGTCATGGTGTTCAGAGAAAGTAGCTACTTCATTTTGAAGGGGTAGACAATGTCCACAATACTGAAATCTAAATTATCCTTCCTATCTCAATTTCAAACAATCTGGAAACATTCCCAGAAGATATGTTTTTGTGTGAGTTACAGACAAGGTTGTGTTATTGGGCTCAAAGTATTATAATTAACAATTGATAACTCATCACTTCATGAAGGTTTGGAACAAGGATATAATAGTACATCATACTATTTCTAGCACATCTCTCTAAGAGCTCTCTTCTCCAGACTAAAAACAAACAAAAAAAATTTCCAAGTGATGAACTATCATGACTTGTTCTTCTTGGAACCAAAGAACAAAATCTGGAGCAAAAGGTAGATGTTATGGAATGATATATTTCAGTTCTATATTTTTAAAAAACTTGCTAACAATTGGCAATGTCCCAAATTGCAATAGATATTCAGTTATCTATCACAGGTGCTCTTCACCTATTCTGTGTGAATGAGCCCCTTTCAAAGCATTATCCAGACCAAAATGCCTAGTGCCATGCGCCATCCCTGAATGCTCAGACCTACCCTTCTCCTTTGTAGTGCCATATCTGTGTTTACTCTTTCTAAAGAAGACAGTAGTCTAAACCCATAACCTCTCTTTTCCATCTTCATAACTTACCTCCCAATTCCTATGAATTCCCCATTGATCTTCCCAAATATCATAACTGCCCTTCAACAGGGTACTCTTGGCAACATACCTAAAAGTTCTCAGAAATTCAAAGAATCTGGGGGCAGCTGGGTAGCTCAGTGGATTGAGAACCAGGCCTAGAGATGGGAGGTCCTAGGTTCAAATCCGGCCTCAGCCACTTCCTAGCTGTGTGACCCTGGACAAGTCACTTGAACCCCATTGCCTAACCCTTACCACTCTTCTGCCTTGGAGCCAATACACAGTATTGACTCCAAGACAGAAGGTAAGGGTTTAAAAAAAAATTCAAAGAATCTGAAATATTATATGCTCCAATCATGTCACACCAAAAATTCCCTTTTCCATAATATCAGCAGCTATCTTCAACTGGAAAACCTTTAGTGATGAGAAACTGACAACTTCCTGAAGTGCTCCATGACATTTTTAGAACAACTCTAATTGTTAGGCAGTTTTTCCTTAGATTGAGTCTATGTTTTCCTCTTGGCAATGTCTATTCATTTCTCCTAGTTCATAAGATTATAGACTAAGAGCTGGAAGGGACTACAGAAGCCATATAACCCAATTATTTCATTTAGTGGTATGAAAATTGAGAGGTACTAAGTGACTTGTCCAAGATTCCTCAAGTAGTTAATGTCAGAGGTAGGATTTGAACCCAGGTCCTCTAACAATAGGACCTATCGTTGACTAGTTCTGAATCTGGGCACAAGCAGAACAAATCTAATTCTTCCTTTCCATTCCATCACTTTAAATACTTGATGACATTTATCATGTCCATCAATTCTTTTTTCTCCAGGCTGAAAAATTCCAGTTGTTTAAATGGATTTCTATATGGTACAGTCTTCATGTTTCCTCACTTCTTCTGGATTCTCTAGTTTGTCAATGCCCTTCCCAAAATGTTTCTTTCTTATTTGGTTACCCCTTTGATGCACTTCCTTCAGTTTTTTTCCTTGATTCTTCACTATTACTAAGAAAGTAAAGCTGCACACTTCTAGGCTACTCAACATCTCCCAAAAGGAGACCAACTTTCCCTTTTTTGCTTATATAGTTGGAACTGGAAGAAACACAAACATCTGTAGAGAACTGGAAGAAACACAAACATCTGTAGAGAACTTCAAAATTTCTTCTTGCCTTGTTATTCTTATTGAATTATCTAATGTCCTTTTGCCATGCATATTTGCAGTGTTGTATAAAGTTTTATCACTGAGTGCTTCTCAAGAAGGTTAAGCTTATTATAACTAAATACTCCAACCTTTCTCAAGTCAGAATGATGTTCCTTGTTTAGCTGCCTTCAGTCAATAATTAACTGATTCTTACCATATTCTAGAACCAATAGAAGTTGTTCTATAAGAAAGAAAGAAAGAAAGAAAGAAAGAAAGAAAGAAAGAAAGAAAGAAAGAAAGAAAGAAAGAAAGAAAGAAAGAAAGAAAGAAAGAAAGAAAGAAAGAAAGAAAGAAAGAAAGAAAGAAGAGAAAGAAAGAGAAGAAAGAAAGAGAAGAAAGAAAGAAAGAAAGAAAGAAAGAAAGAAAGGAAGGAAGGAAGGAAGGAAGGAAGGAAGGAAGGAAGGAAGGAAGGAAGGAAGGAAGGAAGGAAGGAAGGAAGGAAGGAAGGAAGGAAGGAAGGAAGGAAGGAAGGAAGGAAGGAAGGAAGGAAGGAAGGAAGGAAGGAAGGAAGGAAGGAAGGAAGGAAGAAAGAAAGAAAGAAAGAAAGAAAGAAAGAAAGAAAGAAAGAAAGAAAGAAAGAAAGAAAGAAAGAAAGAAAGAAAGAAAGAAAGAAAGAAAGAAAGAAAGAAAGAAAGGAAAGAAGAAAGAAAGGAAGGAAGGAAGGAAGGAAGGAAGGAAGGAAGGAAGGAAGGAAGGAAGGAAGGAAGGAAGGAAGGAAGGAAGGAAGGAAGGAAGGAAGGAAGGAAGGAAGGAAGGAAGGAAGGAAGGAAGGAAGGAAGGAAGGAAGGAAGGAAGGAAGGAAGGAAAAAGAAAGATGATCGAGATAGAGAGACAAAGATAGAGAAAGATTTATATATATATATCATTATATATATATATATAATATATATATATACATCTATGGATGTTTCTATCTCTCTAGGTACCTCTCTAGATATAGCTATCTCTATCTAGGTATAGATATAAACTAGTGTGTTTATATATATATTTGCCTAGATTGTTTCTCCTTGCCTATTGATCTCCAGATAGCCCCCTTTTACTTCTCTGGCCACCCTCTATCCCTCAAATAATTTTAACTCAAAAGTAATAAACCTCTTATAATAGAAAGTTCAGGAAACTATTCCAGGCAGGTGGAGGAGAAAATATTAGGGAATACAGGGAATTCGTCAAATCACTAGAATACCTGCTTTCTCCATAAGTGAGTAAGACAATTATTATTTAGGAGTCATTTTTCTTGTATATCACTATAGCATGAGAATAACATGAAGAATAAGAACCTGAGCTTGCAAGCCTTAATTAAACCTCCATGGATCAAAATTTGAGCTCGGGAACATCTTTTCTAATTACAATTATTTTTTAGAGTCTAGAAGAGTTGGCAATTAAATGCTTGTTAATTGAGTGTTTATTTAAAGGACTTGAGAATCTCTAGTCAGCATATTTATTTTTTAAAAATATCCTTACCTTCTGGGGCCATCTGGGTAGCTCAGTAGATTGAGAGCCAAGCCTAGAGATGGGAGGTCCTGGGTTCAAATCTTGATTTAGACACTTCTCACCTGTGTGGGCAAGTCACTTAACCCCCATTGCCTAGCCCCTACCACTCTTCTGCCTTGGAACCAATACACAGTATTGATCCCAAGAAAAAAGGTAAGGGTTTAAAGAAAAAAAAATCCTTACCTTCCATCTTAGACTCAGTAGGCAAAAGAGGCAATGGCTAAACAATGGGGGTTAATTGATTTACTTAGGGACACACAGCTAGGAAGTATCTACAGCTTGATTTGAACCAGGTCCTCCCATTTCCAGGTCTGACTCTCTATCTACTGAGCCACGTATAACTGCCTCTAATATATTAATTTCTTGTCAAAAACATACTGCTTTCATTCAAAAACAGAACAATTGAAGCAATATTACTGTTTTCCAGAAGACCAGAGAACTTCCTCATCATAAACACTCTCATTAATATTACAAGCGTGCCTTTTTAAATAAAAACCGATGAAGAAAAATCATGAGTTGCAAAACAGATAAATTAGGAGTTGTTTATACATGATGTCAGGTTTATGTTCATATTAACCTGAATACCAAAGATCATTCATTCATCATCCAAAGCAATTTGCCAGTGACTTAAAATAATGGTATGCCCTAGAGCAGTGGTTCTCAACCTCTCAATTTGTAGCAATGAGAATACATAATGCATATCAGGTATTTACATTTTGAATCATAACTGTAGCAAAATTACAGTTTTGAAGTAGCCACCAAAATAATTTTTGGTTTGGGGTCACCGCAACATGAGGAACTGTATTGCGGGGTCACGGCTTTAGAAAGGCTGAGAACCACTGCCCTAGAGCATTTAAAACATGATTGATTCTATATCTACCATCTCAGCAGTATGGTTGTCATGTCAACTGAGGAAACTGGATATTGAATTTCTTTGATGTTAGAATTTCACCAGCCTGGATACTACCTTCTTTGGTGAAGATTTGGTGTGTTTTAACACCCAGGGAAATTCCTGCTCAGACCTTTAATGAGTATCCTAAGAGAACCTTCCCAACATTTTGGAAGGCCTTTCTCTGATTGTATTAATTTGTTTGTTGGTCCCAAAGAAGTATTTGTGTGGTCATTTGTTGTTCTAGATACATGACTGGTCTCTCTTTTATAATCATGTATATGCCTAATGATGTCTTTCTTTTTTTTTTAAGTTCATTTCTTGCCTGCATGTTTGCAACAGAAGGATATTGCAGCTTGTTTTCCTTACTTTTGGATTAATTATGACTTTTGTTCTTCAGAGGTTATGCTGCTCTATGATTTACATATGTGACTATTTTGTTTATTTAATGTATATGTCTGTATATATCTTTTTTAAACCCTTCCCTTTTAGAATCAATAGTGTATATTGATTCTAAGTCAGAAGAGTGGTAAAGGCTAGTCAATGGGGGTTAAGTGACTTGCCCAGGGTCACACAGCTAGTAAATGTCTGAGGTAAGATTTGAACCCATGACTTCCCTACTCCAGGCCTGGCTCTCAATCCCCTGAGGAACCCAGCTGCTGTCCATATGTATCTTTATTGACAGAATATTGAAGAAGTGTACTGTTCTGGCAGAAATGTTGTCCAGCTTCCAAAATATGCTTGGACCTGATTTCTTCCAATTCTAAACCTGCTATTTATAGTACTTGTTTAAGGTGTAGGATGATGAACTTTACAACTGTCTGTCTCTCTGTAGGTCTCTGTCATTGTCACTCTCTGTCTCTGCATCTATCTCTCTATCTCAGTCTGTGTGTCATCTGTCATTCTCTCTTCCTTTCTCTGTGATCTCTCTCCTTTCTCCTATCTTTTCCATTTCTCCTCTTTCTCTTTGCCTCTTTCAGCAGTCTCTGCCTCTCTCTCTCTCTCTCTCTCTCTCTCTCTCTCTCTCTCTCTCTCTCTCTCTGTGTGTGTGTGTGTGTGTGTGTGTGTCTTTCTGTCTCTCTTTCTCTCTCTATCTGTCTCTTTCTCTCTTTCTCTCTCTGTCTCTCTTTCTCTCTCTGCCTCTCTCTCTCTCTCTCTCTCTCTCTCTCTCTCTCTCTCTCTCTCTCTCTCTCTCTCTGTGTGTGTGTGTGTGTGTGTGTGTCTCTTTCTGTCTCTCTTTCTCTCTCTATCTGTCTCTTTCTCTCTTTCTCTCTCTGTCTCTCTTTCTCTCTCTGTCTCTCTTTCTCTCTCTGTCTCTCTCTGTCTCTTTCTCTCTTTCTCTTTATGTCTCACTCTCTCTCTGTCTCTTTCTCTTTCTCTCTCTGTCTCTCTCTCTCTTTTTCTCTCTCTGTCTCTATCTCTCTCTCACATACACATGCACACACACACACGAGGAAAATATATTTTTATAAAAACAAAAGTACTTATTTAGAGATAGATAGGCTTATCCCATTTGGGGATAGCGCCATCATTTTCCCTCACATCAGACCTAAATCAACCCCTATGTGATCACTTTTCTTCTTGACTCTCTTAGAAGACAGCAAAATCTCCCTTATTTAGTATCTCAAGGAAGGCCTTGGAGGTCTATTTGTCCAATATATTATAGATAATGTTTTTGTTCTGGTTCAGATTAGACTAGATGGCTCCTGAGGTCCTCTTCCAGACCTGCTTCTGTAACACTTCTCTGATACTGTGAACTCAGCAGGCTGCAGTCCAAGTTGGCATAATACGGGCAACATAGATCCTTTGCCATCTTTGTTTTGCCCATGTTTTGATTGCTAGAACCATTCTTTTATGAGTGCCATGGGTGCTGCTGAGGAGGTTCTCTAGAATTCTGTGGTTCAGTGTAATCTACATAATCTTATCGCCAAATAGAACTCTCTGGAGCATCTCATCATATTGAGGAAATGTCTTTTCCATTAAGACCTTCTATAAGACTTGCCCCATGATGGTGGTCAACACCTCTCAGTTTTATACCTCATTTGATGTCAATGATCAGCCAAGTATGCATTCAGCCCACTGAGGGGCCTTTCCTGTGTTCTTCATCTGTTTTAGTTTGAATTTACCATTCTTCCTGGTTCCTCTTTCCGAAGGCATTTAGGTATTGGAATTATTATGTCCAATTTATAGATGAGGAAAAGTGACTCAGAGAGATTTATCTTCTTGCTCAAGGGTTCAAAATTCAAACTAGAAACCAGGCCTCACAGAATTCAAAATCCATTTTGCCCAAAACTCAATACTATGCTGACTTAAACTCGCCATTTAAAAGCCTTAAATTCCTCATTATGAAGTCAGGGGATTGCTGTTTTTAACCTCTGTCCTGACCACAGGAGCATTTCTATAGAAAAGCACAAACAAATCCATTTCCCAGAAGAGAGTTTCCCTGATCCCTCATAATCACTGAATTACTAAGGGAACAACAAAGGATGCAGAAATGCACTGATGAATGAGATAGGGACTCTGACAGGCTCTTCTGTAATCAGTCAGCTCATAAGAATTCTAAGCACAACAATAGGGTCCTCAGCCTGACCATTTATTAATTGGACATGGACAGCAAATGTTTTCCCCCTTGGAATTTGTTTAGTATCCCAAATGATAATATACTGTTTGTATTTTGCAAGAAAAGACTGGATTCAATAGTTTCCTCCTCTATGAAATGGAGAGAGTAATACTGACTTTCCCATCTTACAAGGTTACTATGGTATTTTTTTAGATTTTTTTTAAAAACCCTTATCTCCTGTCTTAGAATCAAAACTGTGTATTAGTTCCAAAGTAGAAGAGCAGTAACGACTAGGCAATGAGAGTTAAGTGACTTGGCCAAGGTCACATAGGATAGGAAATCTGAGGCCATATTTAAGCCCAGGACCTCTCATCTCTAAGCCTGAGATCTCTTCCAGCTCTCAGCTACATACCCTTATATCATTTACTCCATCTGATACTCATTTTTCTCAAATGATGCCACTTCAGAGAAGAAATTAAAACACAATTCAGATAAGTGCATTGAAAATAAGTGTCATTCTAGTGAAAAGATCAGTAGAATGGAAATTAGAAAAATGGGAAAATTTAGAAAGTAGTCTGTTAGAAATTAAATTAAAACAAACATCACATACCACATACCCCAATAAGTTCCATTTGGAAACATGGCATAGATATTAAAAAGGTCACATAACCAAATTATAGAATAAAGGAAAGAGATACATTTTGCAACTATGGACAGAAGGAGGGTCCATCATGAAATAAGGGACAGAGATGATCATAAAAGAGAAAATAGATAGCTTTGATTACACAAAAGTATTTTGTTAAAACTAAATCAATGCAGTTAGAATTTAAAGGGAAACATGGAAGTTGTTAAGAAAATTTGGGGGGTAAAGACAGATATTTAAGTCACATAAAAATGGATGCAAATATATGAAAATAAGACCCATTGCCAATACATAAAAGGACAAATATCATGAATGACATACTATGAAAAGAAGAAATGCAAACTCTCAGAAGCCATTTAAAAATGCCTCAATTGCTAATAGTAAGAAAAATGTAAATTAAGATAATTGTTTCTACCTCCACAATACTATAATATATAACTGTAATGAAATATTAATATGCCATAATAAATTATTATACAGGAGGACTTATATAAACTAGTGAAGGGTGAAATGAACAGAATTAGTTTATATAATGGCTACAATATAAAGAAAAATACAATCTATCTTTTGGCAGAGAAGTAATAGATTACAGGTGAAAAATGTGATATTCCTTTTCAGACACAAAAAAGAATCACAGAATATTTCAGCTTCAAAGTATCTAAGAAAAAATGCAATCCAACATCCTCACTACACAAATGAGGAAACCGAGTCTCAGAGATGTTAAATGACTTGTCCAAGATCCATATAGTTAGCTAGTGTCAGATAGGAATTCAAGGGTCTCCTGACTTCCCACCACTATGTCACAAAAAAAGGAGAGTTAAAACTTGAGGTACTTTCCATCTCTCCCTTAAAAGTTTCATCTAAACCTAAAAACTCTTTGGACTTTCTTTGAAGGGCCTCAGAAAGTCAAGCATATTATCTGCTATGTGTCCTATTCACTCTTGTGGAAGCTGCCTCTTTAACAGGGAGAGAACGTCCCTCCCACTAGCATCAATTCTATCCTTTCAATTCAAGTGATTATTGACAGAAGTGGTTTCCCATTCCACACTAGAGTGTTGCTAAATCATTTCATTTACAGATCCCATTGAAGAGGCAGGCCAGGCATTTGGCTCCTGAGGAGATCCTGTTTCACTTCACCAGGTTTTCTGAGGGATTAAAATATGATTTTCTGGGGATTTAAAGCATAGGTATCAGGCTACCCTATATCCATTCCTCTATCTTTCATTAAGAACTCATAGGAACATTCTGTAGACACCCAGAGGTCACCTTCTTAGCTTTTTTTAATCCCTGGAAGTTTCTCATCCGCATCAAGAAACAGGTAAGTCACGATTAACAGATTCATCCTACAGATATTGAAGAAGTCGCAGACTTCTGCCATCTTGGAACCCTGATCTAAGAAAGCTGAAGAAGGAAACTCTAATTTCTGCAGCTGGAGGTCCTGCGAGTTGATGAAAAGCTGAGAGCATTCTGAATAGGAGAGGGCTGCAGTCAAAGCTAAGTTTAGCTTCCTCCTCTAAATCAGTGAGCCCTAAAAAAAATAAGCTACCTATATTAAAACCTTAAATCTTCTGTAGGCCAAAAGGATAGGGATGCCTTGCTTACTGAGCAGAAAATGTGACCTATAATTGGAAAGTCTGAAATGCAAGAAGAAAATATGAGACTACTCTATCATAAAAAAAAAACAAAAACCTAATTTCCCCTTCTAATACCTCAAAGCCTTGACTCTGTTAAGACTCCTGGAATTTGATCAAGCATCTTGGAAAAGGTAAAATGCATTGAGGGCCATTTTCCTTGTCAGCTTAATCTATTCATCATCTATTCTGAATCAAGGATGAGGAAGATCTTGGTTGAAAGTGATCATGGCTAATTTTGAGTCTTTCAATATTTGAAGGCTTTTATTTTGACCATCTGGGCTCTATTTACACAGTCCCAAAGCTCTAACTTCTCTTTAAAATACTAGATGGCCTTTAAGATTTTTCTGTGGCAAGTCATCTCTTTGCAGTCAGCCTAGGGATGAGTTTCTCTAATTCAGCTTGGTTGGTCCCCAGATAGCACACACTATTCATTATCTAGCTAGACTCTATTCCTTTTTGGTAGTTAAAAATCTTTCTTGCCCCCAGCAGTATCTTAAAGAGCCTTCAGTCATTCCTATGTCAATATGAGAACACATTGTTCATTGGTTTTTAACTTTTGGGGATTGTGGACCCCTTTGGCAGTCTAGAGAATCCTATGAACCCTTCTCAGGAAGATATTCTTAAATATATAAAATTAAAAATGTGGGATTACGAAGGAAACCAATTTTTGTATTGAAAATACAGGTATCATTTTTAAAATCATTTTAGAACTCCTTCATCATGCTGACTTGTGTAGAAAAATTGAAAATAATGATCTACTTAATTAACACCCTAACTGTAGATCTCTTATTTACTATTGTTATCAAGATCATTGTACTAATTATTTTCATTAAAAAAATAAAATAAAAATACTACAGGTATAACTAAGTGGCACAGTGGATAGAGCACCAGCCCTGGATTCAGGAGGATTTGGTTATAAATCTGGCCTCAGACACTTCCTAGCTGTGTGACCCTGGGCAAGTCACTTAATCCACATTGCCTAGCCCCTACCTTTCTTTCTTAGAGTTGATAGTAAAAGAGAAAATATAGGGTTGTTGTTGTCTTTTTTTAAGCATTGGAGTCAGATATGAGTTCTAGTGTCAGCTCTACTGCTAATTAGCTGCAAAACCTTCATCAAATCCTTAATATTTCTTCATATTATCTGTAGGCTGTGTATATTTTGATGAGTATGTATTGTCTCCTGCTACAGGCATTGTTTCACTATTGGTTCTTCCATCTCTAGCATGTAGCACACTGTAGGTACTATATTAGATACTTGATACTTGTAGATTGACCAAGTATACATTTGATGCAATTCAATTCCTTCCAACCTGTTAGTCACCTGTAGCATACACAGATGATCCTGGAATGTTCCTCCCTCCTCATCTCCACGCACAGCTTGTTTGAGTCAACAGAGGTGGGAACTAACTAATTATCCAAAATGTCTGTAAAGTAAGTAGGCAAATAATTACAAATAAGGTTAAAATTGTAGGTAACAAGCAAACTAAAGAGACTCTTCAGTGCCAGTACAGGTGCTTTGTATTTTATTGTTTACGTGATTGGGACTCATTGAAAGTCTTTGAGCAGGAAGATCATTTAGTTATTTAACTATTATTTTACAACCCTTACCTTCTGTCTTATTATATGTTCTAAGACACAAGCCTGGCAAGGGGTAGGCAATTGGGATTAAGTGACTTGCCCAGGGTCACATAGCTAGAAATCTGAGGTCAAATTTGAAATCAGGTCCTCCTGATTCCAGGTCTATCCATTGTGCTCTATCCACTGTGTGACCTAGCTGCCCCTTTATTTTAACAATATATATATGAAAGCTAGTTTGGAGAGAGGAGAAATTGAAAACAATGAGATCAGATTGATAGATATTATAATAGTTTATGTTTTTTGTTGGATCCTTTTCTTAATTGGCAGATTCTTAGCATCAGACAAAAATCACAGCAAATAATGAGCATAACTTTTTTTCTCAGGAGTTCTGTCTCTTACATGTAAATATTCCCCATATACAATGCAAAAACAAGCAAAAGTGAATAGCTTCCAATTTTAACCAGGAAGAAAGCTTTCATTATAAATCTGTTCCTTTCTCTTTACATGGTTTTGCTTAATGGATGGTATCAGAACTTGATTTCTCATTCATTTTTGCATTATTTAGTTGTGTTTTTATAAAAGTATGAATGGCAAGAAGGCTGGTTTAGCTTATTCTTGGAATGCAGGAAAGGGAATTATATATACTAAGCCTAAAAGATCAGCTGGAGTCAGATTGTGAATGATTTTAATGGCCAAATGAAGGAGTTATTCTTTGATTCCAGAATGAGGAGGGAGCTTTTGTAGTTTATTGAGTAGAGAAGATATATAGTCAGGTCTGCTCTTTAGGAAAGTGACTTTGGCAGGTGTGTAGAGGATGACATAATGTGGAGTGACCAAAGAGAGGGAGATGAACCTGAGCAACTAGAAAGATGGTGGTGCCGGTCAATGTCTCCTCATATTGGAAGATTCACTCTGTCCCACCCAAAAGGCAAAGAAGGATAAGGGGGTGATTCTGGTTTTCACCAAGAACTGTCCTGAACATAGAACCTGCCCTCTGAGATGTGCTTATGAGATCATCTAGGATGGGGAAGGGAAGGGAAAAGGAATGTTTGGTAGAGTACTGAAGAATTTTTTGTTGTAGGTTCAAATCTGGCCTCAGACACTTCCTAGCTATGTGACCCTGGACAAGTCACTTAACCCCCATTGCCTAGCCCTTACCATTCTTCTGCCTTAGAACAAACACACAGTATTGATTCTAAGACAGAAGGTAAAGATATGTTTTTAAAAATTCCCAATAGCCCCTACATAGCCATTGCTGTAAGTGCTCAGGTCAGTATTAGGTCAAATATGTAGCAGAATTTGGGGTGGGGGTGATGTCAGTATTTGCTGAAGCAAAGTCTGCAGAAGTCTGGGAGCTTACACAGTAGCCTTGATGGTTATTACTGTTGTTATTGTTGTTCTTAATTTGGTTAATGAGGTCCTGGGAAGCATTAGTGAGTTCCCTGTTGCTTTCTTCAGTGTACTCACTGGATCACTCTTACAACTGAATAGAAAGGGATTCTAGATCTCTATGAGAGTGATCACTTTGTGACTCATCCAAATTTTTTTTCCTCCAGCTAAAGAAATAAAACTTGGCCATGCCATTGTTCCAAACTTCTTGGAGTCCAGGGCAGTTATGCATGAGCTTAATATATCTCCTTTGTCTTTGCAATGCTCGTGAGTATATTTTAAGTTTAATATGAGCACCAGACCTTATTAACATAATTTGGGTTTGGGGGATGGCTCTTGGTGATTAATCATCTCACAAATCAAGAACAGCTTTAAAGGGTTATATTATCATCATCAGATCCTTGTTTTCTTAATTCTTCTTATTTCTTGTATATGCACAGGGAGATAGTATTGATGATGAGAAAAGATTTTTGAAAGATAATGTAGAATAGAAGGAGAGCAACCTGGCTCTTAATCCCAATAGAATCGTAACTAGTTGTCTATTCCTGAAAGAGGTCATCCACCTTACTGAGATTTATTTCTCTCATCTGTACAATCAAATGACAAGATGGTGTCCAAGATCTCTTAAATTCTATAATTCTAGGAAATCATTTCTCTAATGAATTGCCTTCACTTTTTAGGATCCAATATTATGAGAGAGTCTAAGAAGGAAAAAGGTGTAGCTTTTCTAGCTACAACTGGTAAGTAATGAATACCATATCTTCTCATGATCTTGTGAACTTTGGAAATACATTCACCTCTCTACACAACTGTTTTTTTTCCTACAAAAAGTACAAAATATTTTTTCCTGTATACTTAAAAGTTTTTTGAAAAAAAGTCATATACATTTTATTATTGCCTTAATTATCATCATTATCCTTTCATCATTCTCTGCCCCTCTTCCTTTCTTCTTGTTTTTTTTTCTGATGATATAATATTTATGAGGTAGAGGAAAGTACTGGCATACTGGAAAGAACATCTAAATCGGAGGCTACCAATAACCAGCTTTATGACTTTTAGGCTGTCTCTTACTCCCTCTGCTCCTCAATTTCATACTCTGTAAATAAGTTAAGTTGGGCTCCATAACTCTTTAAGATCCCTTACCACATTGATCTTTTTGGTAATTGTTTTTAATCAGATAACAAGAGATAATGTTTTATCACCAATCTATATTTTCTAAAGCTACAGATTATTTCTTCCCTCCACAATTAGGGCCTTAATATATTTTAGTCTTCTTCTAATATATCACTCTACCCACTAAAATTTTTCAAATTAACCCTTTATAATGGGAGAGTTCCTCCCAGCTGAAATTCCTTTAACTTCCTCCAAACATATTCTGCAACCCAATAACTATATGAATGAGCTATGGAATAAGAGCTTTAAGAAATCTAATTGTACCTGAGACAAATTCAGCTGGGCGTGGACTCTCACTGATGCTTTATAATTACTTATTGTTTTCTACATTTTCTTTTCTGTATACATATTGCTCTGACATCTCACTATAAAATGGAAACTCCTTGAAGACTTTTTGTCTTTCTTCCTCAGTTTATAGCATAGTATCCAGCAGGTATTTAATAAATATGTACCAAAATGAAGTGAATTGAAATTTCTAATGAACTTTCTCATTGATGAAGTTCTCCAAGTAGAGTGTGGATGAATACTTACAGAGTATGTTGAGGGTGGAGGTGAGAGAATATTCTTACTTGGGTATAGATCAGATTTCATAGCCTCTCATATCCTTTCTAATACTGACATTCTGCAATACAATGGTTGTTCCACACTGGCTTGTATTTTGAGCCAGTGAGGTACTTCATTTATCAAGCATTTATTAAGTATCTACTATGTGGCAGATGCTATGCTAAGTGCTACCTCTACAAAGATAGTCCCTCCTTTAGAGGGTCTCACATATTAATGGGGAGACAGTAGGCAAACAGCTCTATACAAACTAAATATAGTCAGGAAAAACTGGGGGGAAATGAACAAATGGAAGGTATTAAGACTAAGAACTGGGAAAGGCTTCTTGTAGAAGATGGGATTTTAGCTGGAACTTGAAGGAAACTAGGAGGCAAAGATGAAAAAGTAGAGATTTCCAACAAAGAAAGGCCATTCTAGGAATGGAAAAATGTCCAATTGGGAAAGGGAATTTCTTCTGTTGTTATTCAAAGAGGAACACTGATATCATGGGGGTAATGTCTGGACTTATGCATGAATGGGATTTAAGCAAGGCAGAGTTGCAAAAAGTCATCAGCCTCATTCTCTGAATATTTGAAATATTGAAATCTCATTCAAATACAGGGGCAAGACAAAAGTCGGAATGATGCCCAAGGATGAAATGGATGACGTTGGGGTCTTCAATGTCTTCCAATCAAGTTTAAGTGCTGCATAGTGCCTCCTTCAGCCACCTTCATGGTCATTGGAACAAATTGTTCTCATGTGCCTATTCTGTTGGGCAGATGTCTTCACATATTAGGTCACCAACAGGTTTGAGGCATGTGGGTTATCCTCAACCTGGTTTAACCCATTAGCCGAGATGGTTTTGCTAAAGTACAGCCTCTCTGCATGCTACAGCTTCTTAGAGACGCATATGAGGCTTGCATGAAAGGTAGACACCAAAGATGAATGAGTAACCTGAAAAGGGTTCTGCAGGCCCTTACCCAGAGATGCTAGTTCTCCCTTGAACATCATCTACAAGGAGCAACAAGGAGGAAAGTATCAGAAAAAAACGGAGGGGAGTAATGTGTAAAAAACATAGAGGGACCAGGTTCTGAAGATCTTATAAAGTCAAATAGAGGATTTCCTATTTATTGACTTAAAAACACCTACTAGTCCCATGTATCTGTGCTTAATTCTTTTTCAGAGCTGCCTGCAAGGACAGTTGATCTGTCAACAGTTAACCTTACAGAGTTAGTGAATGGGATGCTGACCAAGGCCTTGAAAGGTAACAAAAGGAGTCTAGTCCTAATTCTGTCTCTTGAATTTCTGAGTGAACCTAGAAATGACATCAGACCTTTCTTTAATTCAGCTCCTTTATCTATAAAATGACAACCTTAAAATCCATTCCACCAGAGCTTTTATCAGACTCAAAAGAAATAGTTCTGCCACAAAAAGGGAAATTGAAATGCATTCCAAGTATGATATAAATGGCAGATTTTTATTACAGTGCAGATTATCTTGATAATGAAGAAAGGGCAACATAGAATAGTGGGCAGGTATACAGCCCTGGAGCTAGGAAGACAAAGGGTTCAAGTCCCATACTAATTATGTCACCCTGGAAAAGTGGAGCAGGTACCTCTCTATTAAGTTAGAGAAAAATAACTGCTTCACATTAAAGTCTCCAAAAATAATGAAATTATTACAACTTTGCAGCTCCAAAAATCTGGTATTAACTTTTATTAAGAGTACCTAGGTATAATGGATAGAGTTCTGGGCCTGGAGTCAGGAAGACTCATCTGTCTAAGCTCAAATCTGGCCTCAGACACTTACTCATTCTGTGACCCTGCTCAAGTCACTCAACCCTGTTTGCCTCAATTTCCTCATCTGTAAAATTGGTTGGAGAAGTTGGAGTTGGAGAAGGAAACAGCAGCCACTCCAGTAGCTTTGCTAAGAAAACCTCAAATGAGGTCATGAAGAGTTGAGCATGACTGAAAATGACTGAACATCTTTTTATTTATTTATCTTTTAAAAACCCATACCTTCCATCTTACAATCAATACTGGGTATTGGTTCTAAGGCAGAAGTGCAGTAAGGGCTAAGCAATTGAGAGGGAGGGGGAGCTGGGTTGCTCAGTGGATTGAAAGTCAGGCCCAGAGATAAGAGGTCCTGGATTCAAATTTGTACTCAGACACTTCCTAGCTAGGTGACCCACTTAACCCTCATTGCCTAGCCCTTAGCACGCTTCTGCCTTGGAACCAATATATGGTATTGATTCCAAGATGGAAGGTAAGAGTTTAAAAAACAACATAATGGGAAGGGGGCAGTTAGATGGCTCAGAGTATTGAAAGCTATACCCAGACATAGGAAGTCCTGGGTTCAAATTTGGCTATGGACACTTCCTAGTTGACCCTGAGCTTCACTCACTTGACTGAAGCCCAAACCACATTGCCTAGCCATTACTGCTCTTCTGCCTTAAAACCAATACATAGTGTTGATTATTAGACAGAAGGTAATGGTTCAAAAACATAATGGAGGCAAGAGGAGGACAAGACTGTGAAACCTGAGTCACAAACATGAAAATAACCTGTTACTTGATTAGAAAGTTCCTGGAGATAACATGAAGATCCTGATGACAAACAGTAATGAAAAGAGTGATAGGTTGGAATCAGAGTAGCTGGATTTAAATATCAGTTACACTACAAACAACCTATGTATCTTTGATGAAGTTACGCCCCCTCTGTGGGTCTCAGTTCCCTCATCTATAAAAATAAAGACATTAGACGATCATTCAGCTCTCTTCCCATTCTGGCATTCTATGACCCTCTCGCAAACTCTAGAAGTAGAAACTTCTAAATAATCATCAAAATTATCGTTTTCCCATTCAAAGAGAGATTCAGACAATCTATATACACAATCCACCTACCTGATGGGGTTGGTACCTCCTGGCTGTTTCCCAGCATCCCTTTGTTTTTTTCACATCTTAAAAAAGATACATGAATATGTGGCTATTGTTGCTTTCCTTATGAAAGTTTGTATTCACTCCTCCTGCCAATGCTATTACTTCCATTTTGGAAAATTCTCATCATCTGGGAAAGAGTTGTTATTTATCATCCCTCATAAGTCAAGAGTTCTGCCTTACGCTTTCATTTTAAATGTCACCAACGTACAATTAGTGATGAGCTGCACTGGTTAATAGCAAAAGATTTACCTGCTTAACATTTGAATTAGGAAGTTATTTTTCAGTCATGTCTGAGTCTTCATGATCCCATTTGGAGTTTTCTTGGCAAAGTTACTGAAGTTCTTTGCCATTTCCTTCTCTGACTCATTTTTCAGGTGAGGAAACTGAAGCAAACAGGGTTGTGTGTTGCCCAGGGTCATAAAACTATGAAGTATCTGAGGCTGGATTTTAATTTGTATTATCCTGACTAGACTTGATGCCTTCTGCCTCTGAGGTTCTATGATAGAGCACCAGATCTGGAGTCCAGAAGCCCTAAATTCAAATCTGGTCCAAGATACCCCCTAGCTGTGTGTCACTGGGCAAGTCACTTAATTGCTATTTTTCTCAGTTTCCTCAACTGTAAAATGGAGATCATCATAGCACGTACCTCCCAGGCTGTTGTGAGGAACAGGGAGATAATATTTGCAAAGTGTTTAGCATGGTACTTGGCACGTAGTAGGTATAATATTAATGTTAGCTTTTATTGTTATATTTTGTTTGTACACTTCATATGATCCTCATCACATTCTGCCTTGTACTATAGTTATTTGTTTTGATTATTTTACATCCTCTTACAAAGAAGTCTATTTCTTAAGGCCAGGACATATTCCTTATTCACATGTGTATGCCCCTCGCACATAGTGCTAGTCGGAGTATACCAGTAAATGTTTAAGTTTAATTTGCATTATTGACATTTTCTCCATCACTTATTTGAGCTAGCCTGAGGCATTAAGCACCACTTCCTAGTGGGCAGGAATCTGTTGAAAACATAACTGAGAATAATGAAATTAAAAAATAATAATTTTAAAATAATAAATAATAAAAATACAATAAAATGCAAATATTATTAATATGTAGTTTTCTCAGTTAATATGCCACAACAAGGATCCTTATTTAAGTTTTGGTGGCAACATGACACCTTCGTTCGAGAAAATAAGCAAAATAATAAATCAAGTCCTGATTTGTAATATTTGCCAATTTCTGATCTATAAAAATGCTTACACTGAATAGTTAACATTTACTCTTGGCTACTTTGATTTGATTTGTCTCTAGCACATCCTTGCTTATATGCAGTAGGAAACCAATAAATATTTATTGAATTCAATACATTATTGATTGAATGGTAACAATATTTAAACTCCATTAAACATAGCTTTGGGATAGAGATGAGACCTGTGATCTCATTGGTATGGAGAAATCCCATGTGGGAAAGTTCCCTCTTCTAAAGTAGTTTGAAACTTACAGAATTGCCTAGGATACTAAGTTACTTGCCTAGAGACAGTTACCCAGGTAGTATGTGTCCATGGTCCAGCAGGACCAAAACCTACTTCTTCCTGGCTCTGAAGTCAACTTTCTATCTACTATGAGATGCTCCCTCTCTTAAACAAAATTTAGCCCATCCTTGAGGTTTTGAAGTAACATTAGAACATTATGCCATTATTATCTATACTAATTATAAATAAGCAAAGAAAATGTTAGTTTATAAGACATTCCAGTTAATAAAGAATTCTAATTACTAGACAACTTACATGTTGAAGAATTTGCTCTATTTTCTTTGTTTATTCAGTGAATCCCACCTAGTCCTGGGCATCCCAATCACCTACGCCATTTATTTGACAAATATTAACTGGATCTCTGGGCAAGGCCAGGATAAAAAGATTCAGTCCTGGACGGTAAAGAGTATATATTCTTGGCTACTCTTCATGTCCATCCATATCTCTATCTCAGTTCTCCTCTATTTTTTTTATTCTTATTTGACTTTTGGGGTTGGTATATTTTACTTTATCCTTCCATGAGTACTAATGAGGTCATGTTTGTAATGTGCTTACCAGAGTGCTTAGTTCATGGTAAACACTTAACAAATTATTGTTTCCAAATCTTCCTAGCTGTGTGACCCTAGGCAAGTCACTTAACCCCAATTGCCTAGTCCTTAACACTCTTCTGCCTTGGAACCAATACACAGTAAGGTAAGGGTTTAAAATAAATAAATAAAAATAAATGTTTGCTTCCTCCTCTTTCCCATAGGATTTCCCCCCTTAGTCTTATCCCTCCTAGTATTCACTACAGTGCTCAAAATACTGGAGGCTCAGTAAAAAATATTGGGGGGTCAATTTTGCCCACATTGTCATTCAAAGATATTGGACTTCTATAATATGGAAGCTGAGAGAGGAGGAAGGAAAAAGTCCATGATGAAATATCTAAAGAAGTAATATCCTAGAGCAAAATGGTGCCTGAACCTAGGCATTAGCCCCCGGTTCCACTATTACTCAAGAAAGCATTTAACATCAGACAAATTGTTTAAACTCTATGAACCTCAATTTCCTAATATTTAAAATGAAAAGGGGTCATTAAGTGGATCAATAAATTCCCTGGCTCTAACATACAATATTATAAGGTCTCTTCAAGTATTAAAGATTCTATGACTCCTAAATGCTATTGAATGGTTTTTTGTATTGTTTTTCCCCAGGAGACAGCAAAAAATTCTTCTCCTTGCTGAGCATAACTTCTCACAGCTCATTTGCCTTCCACAAGTTCTCAGTGGTGATTTATAACAGTAGGTACCATCACATTTACTTTGCTTTCTGGGTAGCAAAGTCAAGCTTGTGGTAAGACTAGGTTACTTTATCACATTTACAATGTGTTAATTTTCTTTCTTCACAGTTTCTAACCTGAAAATTATGGACCCCACCAAGTTCCCTACACGATACTGCTACTGTTTAAACAATCGGACCAATGATCTTTCAGGTGGGTGTAGTTATCAGCAAGGATTCAAACCATCTTAACATCAAATACTGTGCTTGATTGACATTTTTCTTTTCCATCTGCATTATCAAAGTTAGAATCCTATTAATTTCTATTTTTATTAATTAAGAATTAATTACTATTTTTCATGCTTCATGTTTATCGTTTTACATGTTTGCATGTTCATGATTCTTCTTTTTTTCTCTATGAACTTTATGGGTCTATTGTGGAATCCTTCCTGCATAGTCCCCACTTTCTAGGCAAGCAGAAACTCTAATTCTCTTATACCATTGATCTCTCCAATAACCATTTCCTTATAATGATTTTTCATCCAAGAATCTAAAATTAGTTAGAAAACTCTTGTTGTCTTAGAGATTTGTAAGACATAGTTCTGGTCCAGTTAAAGGCTATAGAAACTATAGAAAATCAATAAAAAATTCAATTCAACAAATATTTGGGCAAGCCAAGAGACAGCATGAAATAGCAGAGAGAAGAATGTGTTTGGAATCAGGAAGAGATGGGTGCAAACTCTGTCTCTGACCAAAGTTGCTAAGTAGCCACAGGTAAATCATGTGCCCTAGGTAACTCTTTAAAAAGTATAAGGTACAAGCAAGTTGATAATCTGCATTATCAGAGAGCTTGTAGATCAAGACTTCCACATGTAGGTGAAATAATACATTCAGAACAACAACAAAAGTACTATGCTAGGTGTTGGTGTTATGTAAATGAAACATGTCATAGCCCTCAGCCATCGGGGGCTTACAGAATTCTGGCGAGAAAAGTACTAAGGATTCTATAAAGCGGGAGTATAGGATCATAGATTTAAGACTAGACGGCACTTTAGAGGTTATGGAATTCATAATTCTGATTTTACAGATGAGGAAACTGAGGCCCAGAGTTCCTTGCTCAAGGTCACAAAGATGATATGAAGAAGTGGAATTGGAATGCATAGTGTGAATTAGAGGCAATGACAAGATCCAAACAAAATCTCCTAGGGACATTTGGGAGAGGACACTACACTTTCACCTGGGGGACATCAGAGAAAGCTTCTTGGATAAGGTGGCAACTTAATGGACAGTAAAGAAAGAAAAAGATTTTCCCAAGTAGGAATGTAGAGAAGGTGGGTTCTAGAGCCAAGGAGTAGCCTGTGTGGATGCATAGTTCTAGAAAGGATGAAGCAGACTTCCTACCCTGGAAGCTGTCTTTGCCACCATGATTTAGTGGTCTTATCACACTGGAAGCTTCTTCTGACCCTTCTTTGGTTGGTTATTTCTTCCTGGAATTATCACCACTTCCAACCAGCCTTTTCATACAGGAACATCCCTCTGCTCTTGCTGGACCTTTTTCTTACGGGTCATTTCCTCCCAGAACCTCTATTTTAAGGAATGATCTCTCAAGCCAGACATGTTCATGCTTTCCATTCCTCTTTGGATCCTGCCTCTGACTCTCTGGGCTTCTTTCCTCACCATTCAAGTAAATTGCCTCCCTTCCACCCTCTTTTTATTGTGTTATTTTATCCTCTTAGAATATAGGATCTTGGAAGAGAGGAAATGTCTCTTTTTTGATTTCTATTTGTTTCACCAGCCCTTTGAACGGTATCTGCTCAATAGGACATGCTTAATTATTATCATCATTATTGAAGATCCTAATAAATTTTTGGAGTAGTAAGTTGGAGAAATGTGAAAAGAAAGGAGATGGTAGTTAGAATTTCAGGGTACTAGAGCAGGTTGAATAATTATGAATGATGGTCAGATCAAGGCTTTGGCTAATCCATGACTGAATGAAATAATAATATATTTATATATCATCAAAAATTGGCAAAATACCTTATATACATTATACCTGTTGATCCTAACAACAATTTTATGCTGTAGGTGCTATTATTATCCCTATTACTTTAGGGAGGGCAGGTAGGTAATACAGTAGATAAAGTGCTGGCCCTGGAGGCATGAAGACTCATCTTTCAGATTTTAAATCTGGGTTCAGTCATTTACTAGTTGTGTGATCCTGGAAAGTCACTTAACCCCGCTTTCCTCAGTTTCCTCATCTATCAAATGAGTTGAAGAAGGAAATGGAAAATCAGTCCAGTATCTTTGCCAAGAAAACCCCAAATGGAGTCAAGGAGAGTTGGACACAGCTGTAACCACAACAGCTCTAGAGCTGAGGACACTCAAGATGACAGAAGTGACTTGCCCTCCTGGATCAGAGAGACCATAAAGGCTTGAGGCATCATTCAAGTTCAAATTTCTTTAGAGGCTGTGGGAACAGTGAGGTTAATGAACTGGGATGTTCAAGGGGACACTGACAAATATAAGGGCAAATATGAAGAAAGCTGTGAGCCATGTACTGAACTCCTGGAGAAAAGAGGACAGACTGTGACCAAGATGGCTTTCTGAACAGAAGCAGTCAGCCCAGCTCCCTCACATTCACTCCAGCAAAATCCTAAAAATAGCACCAGACAGGAAAAAAAAAAGGATCAATAAACCTAATGAGAAACTACAGTAAATTACTTATTCTACTCTTGAAACACACAAAGTCAGCAAGAAGTCCTTGGGCAACAGGAAAGGGGACTTGTCAGAAAATCCAGGACTAAGTTCTTTTCTGTTTAATTTTAATTCTAATGCCTTTTTCTCTGTTGATTATTTTTTGTTTACCTTTATATATAGCTTGTTTATGCATATTCGTTTGCATATGATCTCCTACATTAGACTGTGAACTCGCTGAGAAGAGGAACTGTCTTTTAGCATCTCCAACACTTCAAACAATGCTCGGCACATAGTAGGCTCTTAATAAATTTTTGTTAACTCATTCACTGAATTAAGATGATAACCACTTAGCCTAATAAGAGATGGACCAGGGACATAGAGCATCAAGGCCTATATTTGGAGGAAGCAAGAGCAAAGGCTCCAACAAGATGGTAATCAGAAACCAACATTACAAACTATAGAAATGTCTAGGATGGGTAACAATCAGTACTGTCATGGCAGCACTTAGATCCAGATAGCCCAAGTCTTGGGACCTAGTCTGTAGTATTCTCTCCTGAGACATCATAGACAACTTTGAAGATTTAGCATTCTGAATCTCAATGACCAAAAAAAAACCCTGCAACCTACCACTGCTCTTAGTGTGGACATGCCTTAGGAAGTGGAGATCAGGATTCCAGGTGACCCAGCTCAGTTTCAAGCAGTATAGAGCAACCTACCCAAAAGCATTGCAAGGATCAGAGCCTAGACCTAGCACAGTTCAAGAACTAAGGCTGGAGATATGAGTAAATAGAAGAGACGATGATGAAGGAATTTTAATAGATCCAAAGATAATAAAAACTTCAACCTAAAGAGAATATCACTATAGGAAATGTAAGAAGAAATCAAAATGGACAATTAATTTCCCACAAGGACTATATGAATACTTAGTAGATATATTGAAATATTTTAAAAATTAATTTCATTTAAAAGGAAAATATTATTAAAATAAGATAAGATGCCCAGTGGAAGAACTGAAAGGAGAATAAGCTGCTTAGAATAGAGAGTGGTAAACCTTACCCAAATAATAGATGCCCTGAAAAACTAAAGTCAGCCAAATAGAAATCAATAACTCCATAAAACAGCAAGAAATATTAGAAAAAAACAAAATTTAAAAGATTTAAAGTATATGCTATTAAAAAAGAAACTGTCTTGGTAAATTAGATTATTCTAATCCTGAAAACTAGGATTAAAAAGCCAGGGGAAACTGGTCAAAGGAACTGATTCCATCTGAAAGAGACAAAGGAGAATTGAGCACCAAATTACATTAGACACACACACACACACACACACACACACACACACACACACACTCACAAACACAGAGAATTTTAGTACAGAAATATATTAAACTCAATAGAGAAAAAAGCAGGAATCAGGAAAAAGGAGTTGAGGCAAGATAATGGTGGGGGGGGGGACAATAACAAGCAAATAAGTTTCCTAATCCTGAAGAAGGAATTAAAAGGAAAAGAGTAATAAAATTAATAAAAAATAAAAATGAAAAAGAACTGGAAACTAAGGAGGTTGCCACCAATTTGGAAATGTTGAACAAATTGTGTTATGTAAATGTAATGGAATATGATTGCACCTGAAGATATCACGAAGGAGATGATTTCAAAGAATCTTAGAAAATATGGAAGGATATAAAATTAAATTAGCAGAACCAGGAAGCTAATTATACAGTGACAACAAGGTTGTAAAATGAAACAAAACAGAACAAAACAAAAAACTTTGAAAGACTTCAGAACTAATCAAAGCAATGATGCTTTGGGTCGCTGGAATATAGGATCACTATGATAAGTCAATAAAGACTTGATGTACAAGGTGCAGAAAGGAAACATTTTTAGACATGACAATGGTATGAATGTTTTTTCTTGATTATGTATATTGGTTTCAAGAGTAGGTACCCATGTCTATCTTTTAAACTCTTACTTCTACATTAGAATCAATACTTTGTATTGGTTCCAAGGCAGAAGGGTGGTAAAGAATAGGCAAGTGGGGTTAAATGACTTGACCAGAGTCACACAGCTAAGAAGTTTCTAAATTGAGATTTGAACCCAGGACCTCCTGTCTCTATGCCTGGCTCTCAATCCACTGAGTCACCTAGCTGCCCCAAGTTCTTTGTTTTCAAATGGGAGGGTAGATTTGGGGAAGAGAGGTAGTGATGATGATGTAAAAAAAAAAGAGGATCGTAATTCTTTTTTTAAAAATACACAAAAGATAAAGAAGTTCAGAAGAACACAAGCAAGACAGTTTTAAAAGTAATCTAATGAATGAATTACATACATTACAGTTTTCAAGCAAATTATTCATATATTCACAGATTTCATTTTTAACATATAATCCTCTTTTTGTATTCTACTTTACGTGAAGAAATACAGTTATCTCTTCTGTTTTGGGGGGTTATGGGTATGTTACCTCCTCAGGTAAAATAGGAGTAAAAAGTTTTGGCTTTCTCTTTATATAAGAGAAGAACTTTGATTATTTTTATTTTTATTTTATGGGTGTTTATAGTATCTTATTGTAAATTTTCAGTTAAGAATGCACTTCTGAGTTTCTAAAATTTTTTCTGAGTCATCTGCTGGCCTTCACCTGTCCTCTGTGGCTTCTGCAAAACTCTCCAAAAATTCCTGTCTAATTTCTAATGCCAACCTCCTATACTGTGATGGGGAAAGTCACGATGTGAAAAGAATAATTGTATTGATCTTAATGTTTTTTGGGGTCATAATAAAAACATTTGAATTTTAAAAAGAAAAAAGTAAAAGGATGAAGACTGACCTGCAAGTCAGAAAATAACAGTAGTGATAATAATACTTAGTGTCATAGTTAGCAGTCCTAGTGCTAAGAAGCAAGTATCACAACAACAGATGAAGAAGAAATAGGGCAGCTAGGTGATGCAGTGGAGCCTAGAATCAGTAAGACCTGAATTCAAATGTGGCCTTAGCCATGTCAGCTGTGTGACCTTGAATGAGTCACTTAACCCTGTGAACCTCAGTTCCTTGCCTATAAAATGAGCTGGAGAAGGAAATGGCAAATGGCTCCAGAATCTTTGCCAAGAAAACTCTAAATGGAGTCATGAAGAGTTGGACATGACCAAAAATGACTGAACAACGAAAGGGGAAGAAAAAGAGAAGACAAAGACTATGGAGCCAACAGGCAACTCCAGGAGAGCCTTCCAAAATGGGAGGACAAAGAACACCTGGGGGACAAAATTCCACACCTTGGCCAGCAGGAGGCAGCTTACAGCCTTCATTTGTACTCTACCACAGGGAGATTCCATGCAAAGGCTTGAGTTAGTTTTAATCCTGCAGGAGATGCAATGTCTAAGGAATCTAGCAGGGACTTACAATGTAGCTGACAACCCCAGAAGGTATGGGGACATGGATGAGGAAGGCAGGAAGAAATTCGAGAAAAGAGAAATAGAACATTGGCTCTTCCCTCACCATGGGATGTGGTACCCTCTAATAATAGAGAAGACTTTAAAAAACTAGCTGGCAATTAGTGAAGGAAGGGATGGTGGTGGTCCTTGGGCCTGGATGAGAGAGAAAAAAGGAAAAAAGGGTCCTGTCATGTGGGCAGGGGTTTCTGACACCTGGTCAGTGGCAGATCTCCAATATGGGAAGGAAATCCTTCCAAATGTCAGTTGTGGTAGAGGAAAGTCCTGACCATCTCACTCCAGTTACAGGTCTAAAAATGTGTATACCATTCTTCTCATAAGGTTGTTTTTAGAATAAAATGAAATCTTGGTAAATCACAAAGCACTGAAATGTCAGTCATTGTATCCAAGACTAGAAGCTGTGAGAGACTCCTCCATTCCACTCAGAGTCTAAAAGAAGGCTGTATAACAGTGGGGTGGTAAGGGAACCATTCTAACTAGAACAAAGGAGAAATTTGGGGGGAAGTGAGAAAAGGGGTTGTGCTGAAAATAATTTGGTTTTTTCTCATGTGCTTATGAATCAGGATTATTAACCTGCTCCATTCCATCTTCTAGATTTTACAGCTCTCCTGGTGGACATCATTGGGAACTCCACTAGCTACCTCACGGAGATTTTCAAATCCACCTCCATTCTCTCAGGTTGGTCAGCCATGAAAGTGCCAGGCTGACTGGGGGTTCAGCACCTCTCTGTGTACATACAAGTGAGCCACACTGCACACTCCTCTTCTCCTGTTTTCTTTGCATTCTGCAAGGCAAGTTCTGAAGAGAACAAAGAAACCTCTTCATGGTCCATAAGTGAAGGGTATCTTGGGATTAGAGGCTCATGGAATCATAGCATCATAATCTAGGGCTATCAAGGCCTTCATGGGTCCTTTTAGGCCAATCTGCTCATTTGGGGAATGAGGAAACTGAGGCACATAGATATTAAGTGACTTGTCCAGCACCACCCAGGTGGCAGAGGCAGGACTTGAATCCAAATGTTCTTGTTTAAACACTATATCATGTTGCCTCTCTTGAGTCCCCATACTAATCTCTATTATTATCTTTACCTATAATACATATAAATAACATTATATAAGTTATAGGTATATGTATATGCTGCATAAATGCATATTTTTGTGTATATTTCTATACATGTCTATTTATATATAAACCATGATATAGATAGCAGGGCTGGGTTATGAGTTACTAGTCCATTAAGGTCTAGATCTGGAAACACAAGAACATTTGCAATCATTGATGCTTGCTGAGCCTGCTTCCTGGACATTTATCTATCTATCCCCTGTTACACAGACAGCTGAGTAGTAACCCAGGAAGGCAGGTAGCAGGAGAGAAGATCACTCTTCCAGTTAATGCTAAAAGACCCTTGAAAATTAAATAGCAGATATGATTATAAAAACTCAGTAGCTTCATTCAACCAGATGGCATAATGGATAGACCACTGTCCATGGAGTCAGAAGAACTGAGTTCAAATTCAGCCTTATAAACTTAGTAGTTGTGTGACTCTGGGCAAGCCACTTAACCCTGTCTGCCTCAGTCTCCTCATTTGTAAAATGAGCTGGAGAAGGAAATGGCAAACCACTCCAGTATTTGTGCCAAAAAAAAAAAAATCCCAAATTGGATCACAAAGAGTCAGACCCAACTTAACGACAATAACAAGATTCATTCTGAGCCACACAATAAAATCAGTCTTATAACTGGTTTTGGAATGAGGAAAAATGGCTCTGAGTTGTCTTTTATAATGTTTATTAATTGTATGATCAGTAATGTGTCTGGTGTTCTGGTAAGTGGATTAAAAGACAGGCAGGTTGACAGGGCAGATAGGCAGACAGAGAGTCAGGCAGACAGATAGACAGGCAAGAAGATAGGCAATCTTCAATTTCCTCAACTGCAAAAGAAGCCTAATTCATCCTTCCCTATGGCCTCATGGAATTATTATTAGGGAAATGTGATCAGAAGTCTGTCCTCTGTAACATAGTAACATAGTAACATAATGCTGTATTATGATTTAAAGATCAGTTTGGTTTCTCATTTTACAAAGTATACTGCAAAGATAACCATTAGGTTTAGAGATGTGAGGGGCTCCAGATCTCCTTCTCTCTTGAATAACAAATCACCAAGCGATTAACTGATTATCAAAAAGAGTACTTTAATCAATTCCAGGCAACTGGGTTGTCAAGAATTTGACAGGAAACAAATAAGCTATTATATGCAGAGCATTATAGATTTAGAGTAAGTGAGACAAGTCCTCAAAGGTCATTCAGCCACAGTGCCTCATTTTTACAGATAAGGAAACTGAGGCACACAGAGGCAACATGATTTGCCCAAGGTCACGGAGCAGCCAGTAAGCTTCAAAGTCAAAATTTTAAATCACAACTTTTGACAACAAGCTACTTCTCTTTCCACTCTACCATAATGTACTTATAAACGACTATCTAGACCTGTCCAGGGAGGCTTGTCCCTCGGAATTCATATCAGGGGTTTCATTATGTCCAGTTGTCAACATCATTTGCCATGGAGCAGCCTTTCTTCTGAAGGCACTTTGGGATTATGTTGTTGGAGTACATGTCCCTCATCATCTAGGTCTGGGAATTTTCATTTATGCAGAGCGATTGTGACATGGATGCAATTACCAAGCTGTCAGTGTGTATTCATTTGTCTTTCAGTGAGTCAGAGCACTGAGTCTGATTGCATCTACATCTGTGTGATGACTGGGAAAACAGGTGAGACAGCTGAGCCTTTCTTAGATACCAGAGTCCAAATGTACTCTGGTTGGAGGAATCTTTGGGAGCTGGGGGGTAGGGAATTTGGTCTTTCAAATTTTCTTATTCTTTTCTTTTTCTTTTTAAGTAGGAAGAAATCTTTCCGACTTCTGGGAAATGGTGGAGAAGTCTCCTGTTATTAACTACACATTTACCAGTAACGTGTCTGGTGTTCTGGGTAAGTGGCAGGCAACAGATAGACAGACAAACAAGCAGGAAGGACAGATAGACAGGCAGGAAGAAATTGGCAATCTTCAAAGAAAGCCACCATTCTGGCTGGGAGTCTATACTTATCCCAAGGGAGCTGAACTAAACTAGAACATCTCTTGGACCTTTTCTGCTTCTGAATTCCAAGCTACTCCCCCCAGAAACAGACTCATGCCATTTCTGCTACTTAAAATGGCCTCCTTCCTCTCTATAAAATCTTGGCCATCCTTCAAAGCCCATCTCAAATGTCACTCTTTTGTGTATGCCACAGTGAAAAGCCTCCCTGATTTACATAGAATAGAGAAAGAGTCTTGAGTTCAAGTTGTGATACTCCCACTTGATACTTTGGTGATTTTTGCAAGGCCACCTAAACTCTCTGGGTCTCAATATCTTTAGCTGAAAAATGAAGGGGAAACACTGGATAGCATCTAAAATCCCTTACAACAGTAAATCTGTGGTCTTAGGAAATCTTCCATAATCCTCTTTGCTGGAAGTAACCTCTTTCTCATCTGATCCAGCAATTTAAACTCAGTTTTTACCATTATCTCATTTTTATTCTATTTGCCTCAGTGTATGTCCTATCATCATCCCTACTAGACTGTAGATACCTTGAGATGAAGGACCTTGCCTTACCCTAGAGCCTACTTAACAAATAATAAGGAACTTAAAAAATGCAGAATGAATGAGAAATAGTGTTTATCTTTTTTCTTTGCATTATCTCAGTCTGCATTATAATAAAGAAGGACCTCAAATATAATATTCAAAAACTAGAAAAATCAATGATTTTTGTTTGCCTGGGGAACTACGAGTAGGAGATATATATCTCTACCCACCTAAGCCATAGTATCTAAGTTCTGGGGAGTAGCCTAAGACATATAATAATAATAGCCAGCACTAATATACTTCTTACTATATTCCAGGTGCTTTAAAATTACTGTCTCATTTGATCATCACAACAACTTGAGAATTGAATGCTACTATTTACCACCTTTTACATGTGAGGAAACTGAGACAAATAGAAGTTAGGTGTCTTGCTCAGGGTTACACAGCTAACAAGTGTCTAAGTCAGATTGGAACTCGGGGGGACTCCAAGCCATGTGTTCTATCCATCGTGTCTTATCCCTTCCCAAATAAATAGTCATAGAAATTAAGCTAATTTGGCCAAAGTTACTCAACTAGTAGATATGAGAGTCCAGTTGGAATTTCAAAATTCATTCTCTTCACTTTAAGCCGAATGATCTATTCACTAGCCCATGTCACCTTTATTACTACAAAAGTAATCAGATAAAGGACTTGACCCTGGCAAGTTTATGTTCCAGTAGGCATGATAAGATCTATGGACGTGGTTTAGTGTGGTGGACAGGAAGCTGCTTTTGCAACCAGAGGTCCTGAGAGTACATGCTGCCTCTGAGATGTAGTGCCTGTGTGACTTTGGACAGGTCATTTAGTTGTCCTATGCCTCAGTTTCCCCATCTAGAAAATGAGGGTATTGGTCTACATGGCTCCTGAGGTGGCTCTGGATCTTTATAAATCAGCCTGTAGAAAGAAACAGCTTAAGGGGGAGGTGCTACATTAAAAAGTTGTACTTGAACCATAACACACGTGTAAGACAAGTCTTAGATCAGCTCCATCTCATGGTGACGTGTCCTGCTTCTGCAGACAATTAAACATGTCCTGTGTGCCAAGAACAAGCAGAAGAGTGTGGCCGAGGTACAATATGTTGGGGAAAGTCCTGGATTTAGGCTGGGGGGACCAAGGTTTGGAAGCTGTCTCTCCTTCTTGTGGGACCTTCCTGTGGGCAAGTTATCTAACGGGTTTAAGAAGGCTGGGAGAGATGACAGCGAAGGTCCCTTCCAGTTCTAAACGTATTGGCCATGTAGTCCAATACCCTCATTTTCTAGATGGGGAAACTGAGGCATAGGGCAATTAAATGACCTGTCCAAAGTCACACAGGCACTACATCTCAGAGGCAGCATGTGCTCTCAGGACCTCTGGTTGCAAAAGCAGCTTCCTTTCCACCACACTAAACCACATCCATAGATCTTATCATGCGTATTTAGAACATAAATTTGCCAGGGTCAAGTCCTTTATCTGATTACTTTTGTAGTAATAAAGGTAACATGGGCTAGTGAATAGATCATTGGGCTTAAAGTAAAGAGAATGAATTTTGAAATTCCAACTGGACTCTCATATCTATTAGTTGAGTAACTTTGGCCAAATTAGCTTAATTTCTATGACTATTTTCTAGTGATTTCTAACTATCCTCCCGGCTCTGAAACCAGCTGGTGTACACGGGGTGTCCCAAAAGTCTTGGTGCAGTCTTGCACATCAAAGCTTTAACCCACACAACGGTTTTGGGGATGCCGGGTATAGAAATGCATATAAAGCTATATAAAATAACACAACAGTCCAAGAAGCCCAATTTTAAAAAGACAAACAAAATAGTCTTGATTTCACTTACGTAATACCACCTAAACAATATCTACCTTTTGCTCTTTTCCACCAACATATTCTTCTGTCAATTTCCATGGAATCCCGGGAATCAGGGAAGGGAGCTCAGAGGGCTATTTTATATGGAGTAGGCGCAGGCGCCATCTGGCGGTAGAAATAATCATGACATCCTTTCCATATCAGGAAGAATTACAGGAGTTTATAAATCTAGTGCAATGGACTCTGTTTAGAGAGGAAACTGAGGCTAAAGAAGGGTAAGCATTGAGCTCAAGGGTCACACAGGTAGTTAGTATCAGGGTGAGATTTGAACCTAAGTAAGTGGCTTGTTTAAGGTCACACACCTTGTTCGGGGCAAATCCATTACCCAGAGTAGCTAACTGGGATGGATTTTCCTTTCCAGATGTTCGGCAATAGGGAGATTTCTCTTTTTAAGCGAAGAATGTGGAGGGGGAAAAAAGCATTGGATTTAGCTAAATTCTAACCATTCAATAGCTCACATCTCAAGGGACTGTTAAAGCTGACAAAGTAATTATGAGCTACCACAAATATCATAATCCCCATTCTCCAGATGAGGGACTAAGGCTCAGTCACACAGCCACGAGGTTTCAAAGCCAGGACTTGGACCCAAGAGTTCATTCTCCAGGACTATGTATATCACGCTATAATGCTTTTAAGTTTGACCCAAAACTCCATCATTATTGTCATGCCGGTGATATGTTGTTGTTTTTAACATTTGTCTGGAAACTGAAATTAGCATCTCAAATCATGGAAATCATCGTCCAACTTCTAGGTCTGTATCCCAAAGAGATTTTAAAAAGGGGGAAAGGACCTACTTTGTGCAAAAATATGTAGAGCAGCTCTTTTTGTGGCGGCAAAGAACTAGAAATTGAGGGGATGCCCATCAAACGGGGAATGACTGAACAAATTGTGCTATAGGATTGTGATATAATACTATTGTGCTATAGGAAATGATGAACAGGATGATTTACGAAGAAGCTAGAAAGACCTACATGAACTGATGTAGAGTGAAATAAGCAGAGGCAGGAGAACTTTGTACACCATAACAGCAATATTGTATGATGACCAGCTGTGAAAGACTTAGTTACTCTCAGCAGTACAGTGATCCAAGGCAATTCTGAAGGACTTATGACAAAGAATGCTATTCACCTCCAGAGACAGAATTGTTGGAGGCAAAATATAGATCAAAGCTTATTATTTTTCACTTTATTTTATTAGTGTTTTTAATTTTGAGGTTTGGGTATTATTAGTATTCTCTTACAACAGTAAACAATATGGAAATATGTTTTGTACATTTTTGCATATTTCCCAGAAAAAAAGAAATTTCTTCCTGATGTAAAAAAAAATATCTTCTATAATTGGAATCTCTCCTTAGAAAAGGGAATAAGCATTTATAATAGATTATTTTGTGCCAGGAGCTATTTCTTTCTACAAATTTTATCTCATTTGAGACATTACTCTGATATCACTGTTCCATTTTATGACTGAGGAAACTGAGGCAAATGAAGATTAAGTGACTTAGCCACAATCACACATCCAGTAAGCTAGATTCAAACTCAGCTCTATCTGATTTAAGACTCAGCACTCTAGGGAGCAGCTGGGTAGCTGGGTAGCTCAGTGAATTGAGGACCAGGGCTAGAGATGGAAGGTTCTAGGTTCAAATCTGGCCTCAGACACTTCCCAGCTGTGTGACCCTGGGCAAGTCACTTGACCCTCATTGCCTAACCCTTACCACTCTTCTGGGTAAAGGTTTAAAAAAAAAAAGACTTAGCACTCTATCTACCATTCCAAGTTACTTTAAGACCATAGGCAGATTTATAGAATGATATACCAGCCGTGAGAATAGCATCCTGTAAACTGACTCTCAGAGTCTCTCTCTTTTTAGACATATCTTTTTTTTCAGATTATATGTCAATAAAATTATCATCATTTTCTGATATTTTGTGATCCATGTTTTCTTCCTTCCACCTTTTTCCCTTTCCCAAGATGGTGGGTAATATGATATAAGATGTATATGTGTTATCATGCAATAGATATTTCTATGATCATTGTGTTGTGAAAGAAAACATGAAAACACTAGAGAAAAATTCAGAGGAAATAAAGTGAAGACTGATGTTTCAATCTTCATTTAGACTCCAACGGTTCCTTCTCTATGGTGGAAGATAGCCCCAAAAGTTTCTTTAAGAACCCCTAAGCTCTATCACCTTTGCAAGTGATACCTCATTGTTTTGCAGCTTAGTTCTCAAAGGATGAGAGATTCAAGTGATACCACCCAAAGCTGTTCAGAAAGTCAGAAGAGTAAGACCAGAGAGAATCAAATCTCCTGCATTAACCTTGGGCTTCATGGGCAAATCCCACAACCTTGCCCATCAGTTAGTCAAAAGAAGCATCATGGTGTTGTAGAAAGAACATTAGATCTGGAATCGGATGACTTGACTTACTCTGTTCCATATCATCTGTATGAATAAGGCACTCCCACTTTCTTCCTGGTCTGTAAAATGGGAAGTTGGCCTTGGTGATCTCTAAGCTGTCTTCCAACTCTAAAAGCCTATGAATACGTCATAATTTAGTGCTTAGAGGATACCTAGGCATTCTGAAAGTTCTTGGAAGCATCTGTTCAGCTGGATTCTCTCATAGATTGTGAAACCCTTGGGGGCAGATCTTTTGCTTTTCTCTTTTTTTTCCCCAGGATCTTTCCAGTTCTTGATCTCTCTCTGAGGAAGGAGTGAGGAAGAGGGAAGTTGGGGTGGGGATATTGGGGGAGACATGCTTCTCTTCTTGGGTACTTCCTGCTATCTTCAGCTCACTTAGCACAGTGCATGGCACATACTAGGTTCTTGAGAAATGCAAGTTGATGGGCTGACAAAAGCTGGGTTGTTGGATTTAACTTTGTGAAGCAATATGAGTTTGTTTTCCCTTTATGCTAATAATTTTTAATTGAACTTGAAGCTCAACTAAAAAATAAATGTTAAAATAAAATAGAATAGAATTGAGATCTAGAAATTACTTTAGAGATTATAGTTCAACTATCTCATTTTACAGATGTGTAACTGAGACTTACTTGGGAAAAGAAAATGACTTATCCAAGGTCATACTAAGAGTAAATGGCAAAACTTTGAGTAGAATCAAGTTCTCTGGACCACCATCACCAAGACCCAGTGTTGCTTGTATCGGTCAGCCTGAGCCCCGGCAAGGAAGATTTCTTTTTAGTTTAAATGACCTTGGCATATATTAAGGGCATTTTAAAAGTTGAAAACCACAGAGTTTTGCTCTTTTTACACATGATGGGATAGAGGCTCAGGTGAATTGGCTCAAGATCAAATACCAAAGTCAAATTTGAACCCAGATCCCCTGATTCTAAAACCAGCATTCTTTTTTAAAAAATCTTTTTTTCAAAGCTTTACCTTCTGTCTTAGAATTAATACTGTGTACTGACTCCAAGACGGAAGAGTAGTAAGAGCTAGGCAATGGGGATTGCCCAGAGTCACATAGCTAAGATGTGTCTGAGTCTAAATTTGAACCCAGGACCTCCTGTCTCCTGGCATGGCTCTCAATCCACTGAGCAACCCAGCTGCCACTAAGTATTCTTTTTAATATATTCTTTTTTAATATATATAATATATAGATTCTCTCCGCTAGTGCCTTAAGGGATGTGCTGGAGTCAACTTGAATGAGCCAATTTTTAAAATTTTCAGTGAAAGTACTTACATCATTGAAATCAGTAAACATTAAAAATCAGGACTTGATTTGATTTTTTTTAATTGCCTAGACTTAAGAAAGTGATATATAAAACATTAATAATTCAGATTAAACATGAAGGCTGTCATCGGGCCATTTTTTTCTGATTATTAAACATTTATCTGTAAGGTCAGAATTCTAGATTTTGGCTAGTTTAGAAGAAAAGGTTATTAAGGTCCTTTTTAAAATACTATATATTTATAGCTAGAAGTGACCCTAGAGTTTTATTGCTCCCCTCTCCCATCTTAGGGATAAGAAACTGAAATGAAGTGACTTTCCCAATGCAGTTCTTAGATTCTGTAATTCTAGGAATATTCCTATTCTGATATTGGGAAGGTTGTAGTGAAGATAAGGGACATTAATGTACTTAAAGTGCTTTGGAACTATAAAGTACTATGTAAAGGTGAGTCATCATTATTTCTCAAGAAAAGCTATATTTGCCCTTTAATGAACTTTCAGCCATACTGATTTCAAAATTAAAGCTGTCACCCATTTTAGTGCAGAATTTTTGTTTGTTTTTTTCTATATAGCCAGTAGAATGACTACTTGGGCTCCCAGCGAGTCTTTGAAAAGATTTGAAGTGACACCTACAAAATTCCCGGCATGGACACAGACCACAAGATTGGAAGGATCTGGAATTTCTTCTATGAAAGCCTCTTCTCTAATGCAAACTGGACCTTCAGATGAAGATGAAACCCTATACACAAGAACACCTCACCGGCTTTCTCTTCTTACAAGGGTTTTGGCAACAGTGACACAAGGCACTTCATCCCAAGACCATCTCATTTCAGGTAACAAGGAATTCTTTTTGGAAACAGAAAGAAGCTCACATGCTCTCTGTCATATGTAGCACCTTCACAAAAATTCACCATGGATTAGGAAATAAAAACCCCATAGAAAATGCTGAAAAGCAAAAATACTAAAACATAATTTATTGATCATAATATAATTAAAATCTCATTTTAAAGGGGGTCTTTGGAAGAATTAGAAATTAATTGGAGAATAAGAAACAATTTTTAAAAACCTTTGTATAAATAAAAAAGCAAAAAAAGTCAAAGAAAATTATTATAATGAGACAGTATACTAAAACTTATGGAATGCAATGAAAACAGTCCTGATAGAAAATTGTATATCTTTCATCTTTTATAATATTTCATCCACAAAAAGAAAATGGTCAAATCAATAAATGAGAAATATAACTTAAAAACAACATCAAATCAGGATACCTCCATTACAGATAAATATTTAGCTAGTCTGATTTTTAAAAAAGATAGAGGAATGCCAAATGGTTCTTATCATAATTGAAAAATAATAACTTAAAACAACTGAAAGAAAATAAAGGAAACTATCAGAATTTTGCCCAAATATATATGCTAAAAAGCTAACAACTTAGAGGAAAGAGATGAATACTTATGAAAATATAAAATGTTTGGATTAGCAAAAAAGAAATGGATTAAGTAATCTAATATCAGAAAAAGAAATTAAACAAGCCAGAGTTCACCTGTAAAAGGTGGGGGAGGGAGATTCCAGACTAGATGCCTTTACAAATAAATCTAACAAACATTATAAGGAAAATTTTCATCAATATTATATTAAAATATTGCCAAATTAGGAAAATACAGGACCCTTCCAACCTCTTTGTATATAATATAAATATGATTTTGATACCTAAAACATGGAGACCAAACAAAGAAAATTATAAACCACCATCTTTAATTAACTGATGCAGAAGAAGTAAATAATATATTAGGAAATGGGCTAGAACAATATATTTAAATGATTATAAACATCAGGCAAGTTGGATTTATGCCAGGATTGATTTATCTAGAATTAGTTCAATATGAGAAATATTCTAAACTTAATAATTCACATTATAACACAAAAAATAAAAATATATAATATCAATAGATGCTAAAAAGTGTGTTGACAAAATCCTATTTCATTTTCTCTTATAAACACTAGAAAGCATAGCAATAAATGGGCATTTCCTTAATATAGTAAAGAGTACTTCTCAAGAACCAACATAAAATATATGGATAGTGGAAAGTTTAGAGGTCTTTCCATAAAATCTAAGTTAAAAGCAAGGATACTACTATTTAACATAGTGTTAGAAACAGTAGCTATAGTAATAAAATAAGAGAAACTGAGAATCAACATAGGCAAAGGGATTATATGGTCTACCTAGAGAACTCTAAAAGAGTCAATTAAAAAAGTTAAATGAAATAATAAATTCATCACAGTTATAGGTTGTAAAATGAGTCCATATAAGTTATCAGCATTCCTGTTTATTACTAAAAAGTCCAATTAAAAGTGATAGAAAATTCATTCAAAATAATTACAGGTTGTATAAAATATTTAGGAGTCTATTTACCAAAGCACAATTAGTAACTATAAAAAGAAACTACAAAAAAATTCTTTACAAAAATATGGACTTGACTAATTATAGAAATAACAATTGCTCCTGGGTAGATTTAACAATAAAATTTAAAATTACAATAATACTACCTAGATAAATTTTTGAGTACCACACAATCAAACTACCATTGGATTATCTTATGAAACTAGAAAAATAATAATAAAATTAATTTGCCAGTGCCAAAGATGAAAATATAAAAAGAAATAAGGGAGAAAAAATGGGAAAGTGGATAGAAGAACTAGTTTTGAAACTAATACAAAGTAATAATGGTCAAAATAATCTGTTAATGGTTAAAAATAGAGATAAGTGGAATAGATCAAGAATACAATATACAAAAATAAATTAACATGGAGCGTAGTTTAAAAAAAAAACCCATATCCTAATTAATTGAATAAGTATTCATTATTCAACCAAAAGGGAAAAAAATTAGGAAAATTGGAAATTAGTCTGGCAGACCTTATAGATCAACATCTCACAACATATGCATATGCATATAAATTTCAAGTAAATAGACAAATTAGAAATTTAAAAATAACATTATGAAAAAATTAAAGGCACAAGGAAGAAATTACCTTTGAAATCTATGATTAATTAAATTTAAATTTTTAAATTAAAAACTAAATTAAAATTAAATAAGCATTCTTGGCCAAATGAAAGATAGAGGATCACAGAATATAGAGTTGACAGATTTTATTATATATAATTTAAAAGGCTTTATAAAAACAAATTCAATACCATGAAGAAGAGGAAGGAAATGGGTAACTAAGAAAAAATCCTTGTGGCAAATTTTGCTGATAAAACTTTCATATCCAAGATGGTAGTAGTCTCTCGGAAGCTGAGAATGATGATTGTCTTTGTGCGTTTTCATCTATGATAGATGAGTGTGCACAAAGACACTTGTGCGTGAAAGAGATTTAAGTGGAAAAACCGATGCACAGAGACAGTCCCACTCTCTCGGCATTGGAAGCCTGGGTCCAGTGGTACGAAAAGTCGTTACACCTGAAGACTTCCTCAGCTGCATTGGATGGCCATGTTGTCTTTTGTGCTCCAACACACCCTGAGCACTCCACAGTGCTTTGCTGCGTCGCCCTCTCAGCCGTTGAACCTTCTTATTGGTTTCTTCCGTCTGTTCCGCTGAAGCAGTCTTCACATGCTGGGTGAGCAAAGCCCTGGTTCACCAGGGGTCGAGGACCAGATGGCTACCCTCACAAGGTTTAGCTGGCCTGTCGAAGCTGTTGCCCGAGGTGTGGCCACTGCCGCATGCTAGCAGCTACTGGGAGCCACAAGTGAGAGCTGGGTGTCAGGTGAGGGTCAGAGGCTGGAGAGCTGTCCTAGGAGGGCACAACAAGCCCTCCATACCAGAGATACTACCCCTCCCTGAGCACCCCATACAAAAGACATTCCCAAACAGATGAATGGTCAAAAATATAAACACTAGGTTTCCAAGGGAAGAAATTAAAACTATCTACAATCATATGAAAAAAAATGCTCTAATTGACTAATAATCAGAGAAATACAAAGTAAGGAAATTCAAAAGCTCTACTTCACATCCATCAGATTAGCAAAGATGACTAAAGAGGAAATTGAAAAATGTTGGAAGGGCTTTGGGAAAACAGTCACACTAATGCATTGTTGGTGGAGCCATGAAGTAGCCTAGCCATTCTAGAAAGCTATCTGGAAACTATGCCCCTAAGGTCACTAAACTTTGTACAGTCCATGACCAGTGATAATACATACATCCAAAGAGATCAAAGAAAAGGTAAAAGGACTCATGTTACAAAAATATAGTAGCTTGTTTTGTAATCACAAACAAAAAAAAAGGAAACTAAAAAAAAGGATAAACAAATTCTGAAATATGATTATCATGGAATATGACATTCACATTTCATAAGAACATATTTATTGAAACTTTTCTTCTCCCTTTTTTCTGTTTGTTTTTTGGAGGGGGCATAAAAATTTTTGACCCTCCCACTGTACTGTAAAAGTTAAATGTAGTTTCTACTGATAAAATATTATATTTTATGAGGCTTATTAATGATTATTAGAAATCAAGGATACAAAATAATAAGCCATGTGCCTAGGGCTGATTAGTCCATTCACAGCCTAATTACTACATGTTGCAATGTTTCAAGTGGAGGAAGACAGAGCAGCCGAAGTAGGAGTCTCAGTCAGTTTAAATAAAAATTGTGTTCTCGCCCAGGTGGGGACCCAGGTGAGATTATAGGGAATTCTGGGAACTAGCAAGGACTTATAGGGATTGAAGTCTGGGGTTCAAATCTCCATTTTTACATTCACCCCTTTGATCGTTATTGGGTAACCAGTTTCCTCAAAAGGATCATGAAAATATAATCAACTTAAAGATTACAATAAATTGAGGATAAGAGGAAAAAAGAACAAAACCAATAATTGCTAGATGCATTAACAAAAAGCCAGTTAGTGGGGAAGTCCCCTTTGGCATGAAAGTGTACATACAAATACCCAAAGTTCATTCTTGATCTTCTCATGCAGCTTGTGATCTGGAGGCATCTTCATGGTGTCTTCTCCAAACAGTTCAGTTTCTGGATTCAGAGAGGTATCATGTTTCTTAACCTAAAATTCTTCTCAAAAGGAATTTAAACTTTGCAATTTAAAATAATATTATTTTTACATTCCCCCCTTGAAGAGGGTGATTGAAAAATACAGGGATTATTTAGGGATGCATGGCTGAGTTATGAGGTTTATGAATCAATTGACAAGAGAAATTAAAAAGACATCAGAAAAATCCAAATAAAAAAGATAATTTCTGGATGAAAATATAGACTATCAAAGTCTTATGTGTAAAAATTCTAAGTAAAGGAAAAATAAATCTATAACAGGTCCTTGAATCAGGGCCCAATTAAAATTATATAAGCAATTAAGCATTTACCCAGTCAGTAGCCAGGACTACAGAAAGTTGCCACATGATGAAAAGACAGAAAATGGACTAGATTATAGGGGCCAGGTAGGAGCCAAATTTGAGATACTCATCTGTAAATATTTTCAAGAAAAGTGTAGATACAAGGAAGGCCTACATCTTAACGTATGTTAAGCATCATAACCTTGAGTCTTCACACTAGGTTCAAGTACTTTGTATTGGCTTAGAAATGCATCAATGCTTCCTGAATTGGTTTCTTCTATTTTTTTTTTACCTATGCTCTCTTTGGCACTAATCAGGTTTATCTTTGTGCTTCTTTGGCCCTGTACAATGGCTCTTTTTGTATTATCTTGTCCTGAAATCAGACAGAATCATTAAGCAAAGTCCCATAATTTTTTTAAACAATTAATGGCATCAATTTCATAGTCTAAAGCTTTGGGGGCATGCATTGACATTATAACAAATGTATTTTAAACTTATATTACTGATAAATCAAAAAAGTTAAGGAAAATCTTAATACTGGTGACATGTACTTCAAATATAAAAAGGAGAGAAAAAAACTGAAATAGCATTTTGCACATGCAAGAAAAATATAATAATAAAAGAGTTTTAAAATTCAAAAATATAGCTTATAATCATTGACACACTGTGTCAGCTAAAGAAATATAGAATTCAAGGCTTTCTCACCAAAAATGAGATCTATTTCCTCTTCATATCTGGCCATGATTCACTGTGAGTACAAGCAAATGAATTTCACAAAGTAACAGTTTTTTTTAATAAAGAACAGTAGTATAAATATGTAGGTATCAATATCCCCCAAATTCTCAATAATCCAGTTAATTACAATAACTATCATTGTTCACATAAGTTGCTGTATAGCATTTTTAAAAGCCTATGAACTGATGGATATTTGTCACAATTTTACAAGCATAGCAAATCTTTCAACCTTGGTAAACATATTTTTAAACAAAGTAAAACTTATTTTGGGTCTAGAACATCATCAAGAAATCTAGATATCATTTAAAAAATGTGGCAGAGGAGTCTAGGAAAAACTCAAACCTCTGTACTGTTGATGTTGGCTAAAGTGAGCTGAAGAGTCATAAATGAGAGATGTTCCTCTTTTGGGAGTGCTCCAGGGGTATTATATGCCCAGGGATTAACTTCCCAGCTCCTTGGTATGAGACTGTGGTGTCCCATCCGTTCACATTTTTATAAATGTGGGAGGTGGAGATTATAATTGTATTTCACTTCAGCTACTAAAATGGACCTTACCTTCTGTTAGAAGAAGCAGGTAAAATGACCAGAGACTGTTAAAAAAAATTCTAAAAATCATGTCTAAAGACCCCTTAAAATCAATTTGAGATATTTAGCTCATTAAATTTTTCAAAGGTTGTTATACAATTGTAACCAGTTTTTATGAAGTCTATCCATCCTCTATGTGACAATTTACAATATCAAAAATAGAAAAGCTGTTTTTATATGGGCCTACTCAATAATGTTTGTTCAATATGGTTATAGGGGAAAAGCAACAGAATTCAACAGTAGTTAAAACCCAATACATTAAAATGATCCAGTGTAACAAAATAGTACTGAATGCAGCAATATATGAATTTAAAATATGAACTTAAATCACAAAGTTAAATCTTAAACAAAGCAATCAGTAAAATGCAATAGGATACAGAGATTTTTATAAAACATGGAGTCTGAAATGCCTTAAAAATATAATCTCCAGTCTCTTTAAAGTTCCTTGGTTTTTTATCCATTTAGATGCCTATTGTCAGAAGGCAGAAATTGGTAAGGGGTAGGCAATGGGGGTTAAATGACCTACCCAGGGCTACACCGCCAGGAAGTATCTGAGGTCAGATTAGAACCCAGGACCTCCCGTCTCTAGGCCTGGCTCTCAATCCACTGAGCCACTGAGCTGCCTCCCCATAGTGAGGGTGGATTTTAGGAATCTCAAACTGGGCCTAAGAATTGCAGGGAGTTTAAATTTTCTCCTGACTCTCTGAGAGAATTATAAGGAGTAAATTTAAAGATTCCTCAGGTACTTCCAATGATAAGGAACCATCTGGGGAGATAAATAAAAAGACCAATGCACTCAAAAGATATCCTTTTAAATACCCCATGCTTGTAACTTCCTGTTTAGAAAAGTTTCTTCCTTCTCTTCCTTCTCCCCTTCTGTGATCCCCTGCCCCCAGTCCACATGGAGGCTAATTATAGCCTAAAGAAAGAACACCCCCATTTTTACCAGCTGGTTTTTTTATCCTGAAGAAATTGGGTCTGCTACCAGCAGCCTGGGGCGATCTGGCTCAGAGGCTGGAGATCAGCTGGGCTGGGTCTGGGTAGGTAAGGATCGGGAGAGCTATCTGGGTCCGGATTGCAGGAGCGCAGAAGCAGGCAGCAGGAGCCTGACCAGGCTGGGCCAGGCCGGGCGGGCAGGGCTATTGAATCAAGAAAGTCTGAAGCAGATGGCTGCAGGCAGCTCAAGCTGATCAAGAGGCTTTTCTGAAAAGCCTTGGAGAAACATGGCTTAAAAGAAATTTATCTAGGCTATCTTTTTTTTTTAATTGAGTTTTTCTCTTATCCCATTTGGTTGCCAGACTGTAAAAGTTAAATGTAGTTTCTACTGATAAAATATTATATTTTATGAGGCTTATTAATGATTATTAGAAATCAAGGATACAAGATAATAAGCCATTTGCCTAGGGCTGATTAGTCCATTCACAGCCTAATTACTACATGTTGCAATGTTTCAAGTGGAGGAAGAGAGAGAGGCCGAAGTAGGCATTGCAGCCAGTTTAAATACAAATTGTGTTCTCGCCCAGGTGGGGACCCAGGTGAGATTATAGGGAATTCTGGGAACTAGCAAGAACTTATAGGGATTGAAGTCTGGGGTTCAAATCTCCATTTTTACAATACCAGAGAAAAGCCTGATTTTTTTCTTTTTCTTTTATAATGTGTTTGCATTAACTTTTTGTAAAATTTTGGAAATTGTGTATATTTATGGCATTATGCTAATATTTTAAAATACTACTATGCATATATTTTATGTATTTCTGAGTTTTTAAATTTTTTCTTTGCTGTGTGCTGGCCTTCATGTATCATCTGCAGCTTCCACAAAACTCCTCAAAATTCTCATTTAATTTCTTATGCCAACCTGTGATATAGCAAAACTGTAATGAGGAAAGTTGCAGTGTGGAAGAGATACCTACAAAATGAACTGTGGTGGACAGAAAATAATTTTTCAAAGAAGTAATTGTTTGCCCTTTCCTTTCCTGTCTATTCTATCACTCCTGTGTCCTTTTTCCTTCTCTCTGCCTCCACTTCTCCTTTTTATTTTATAATAATTTACACATAAATATGTACATACGGGTATATGTGTACATGGTGATTTGAGCCATACTTTTCCACACAGCAACTCTAATAAGTATTACAGGTTTCTTTACTCTATGGATGAGGAACTGAGGTTAATTGGTTTGCCCTTAGTCAATAAGCACATAGTAAGTGTCTTCTATGTGTCAGACATTGTACAAAAAACTCCAGATACAATGAAAAGAAAAAGAAAAAAAAGAAAGAAAAAAAATCCCTGTCTTAAGGATCTCATGGTCTAATGATCAAAGATAGTATGCAAACAACCACTGTACAAGTCACCTATGTGCAAGATAAATAGGAAATATTCAAGAGGGGGGAGCTCTAGGATTATGAGAGATGGAGGATGGCTTCCTAAAGGAGGTGGGATTTTACTTGGGAAAACTATGAGTCAGAGATAAGAAGGAGGAGTATTCTAGCCTTGGGGAACAGACAGTAAAAAGGCCTGGAGTCAAGAGGGAAAATATCTCAATCAAGGAACATCCAGGAGGCCAATGTCACCAAATAAAGACTATGTAAACGGAGGGAGGTGTAAGAAGACTAGAAAAGTGGGGGTGTGGTAATAAATGGTTTTGATTGCTAAACAGAGGATTTTGTACTTTCTCCTGGAGGTGATGGGGAGCCACTAGAGTTTATTAAGTCTTCCAATGTATGTAGAAAAGTAGGATCCAGACCTAGAATTTGCATCTCTTGATTCCGAACTCACTTTTGTATACATCACAGTATGCTGGTCATATTACAAAGGTTCATCTCTTCCCATCCACTCTTTCTGTGTCTGGCTCCATCTGTCTTTTTTGTCTCCCAGGAAATTCATTTCCAATCCTAAGTTTCCTTTCTTTCTTCTTGATTTTCAGCAGTGAATTCCTCTCCATCATCCGACACTCTCACCCCTTCCAAGCAGGGAGAAGACATGACCAGAGAATTTCTGCTCCCAGGTAAAAATCCTTCTCAGGAGGTAATCAGTCCACCAAATAAACAAGTATATTTCAATCAGAATTATAATAATTGACATTTACCATATGTGGTACTTTATTAAGGCTTGTGAAGCACTTTAAATATAATAAATATCGCATTTGATTTTCAAACAATCCTGGAAGGTAGATGCTATTGTTAGTCACATTTTACAGCTGAGGAAACAGAGACACAGAAATGTTAAATTACTTCCTCACAGTCATTTATCTGAAACAGAATTCAAATGTAAATTTTCTAGACTTAAATTCCATTGAATCTCCTAACAGATGATGCTTTAATAACTGTTATTATTAGCATTGCATAGCACTCTAAGTTTTGCAAATTGTTTTATAAATATTACCTCATTTTATGCTCACAACAACCCTGAGAGAAAGATCCTGTTATTATCCCCATTTTAGAGATGAGGAAACTGCCACAGAATGGTTAAGTGACTTGCCCAGGGTCACACAGCTAATTTGAAGACTGCATTTGAACTCAGACCTTCCTGACTCCATGTCTAGCACTGTATCTACAATGCCGTATTTGACCTGCAAATGTTATCACATTTGATCCTCACAGCAACTTTGTGAGGGTAGATACACAAATAGAAATTCTCTCCCAGGGTATGATGGCATGCCTAACCCACAATCGAATGCACACCAATGCCTATCAGTTAATAACTGTCACTGTCCTTGTTTTCCAGATTATGAAACTGAGGTTCAGAGAGGTTAATTGACTTGAAAAAGGTTATACAATTAGTATTTGAGGTAAAATAAAACCCTGTTATTCCTGATGCCCACGTCCAGCATCCACAGACTGAGCCATCAATGAATAGCCCTAATGTCAGGTAAATTACGTCCTCAGTCATGAGATGTAGTCAATCACGCATCCTGGAGGAATTCTAGACCTAGAGCAGTCCGGGGATTGGGAAGCCATCTAATCCCACCTTTTCCCCATTTTATGGATAAGGAACAAAGAGAAAGTGGCTTCCTGAGTCACACAACCTTCTATAATGAAAATAGCACAAGTTGGCCATCTTATATCTGATACCTATTGTCCGTATGTCCTTAGGCAAATAATTTATCTGGGAATGGCCAGATCTGGAGTCAGGAAGACCTCAGTTTAAATCTGACCTAAAAAGCCTACTAACTGTGTGATTCAGGACAATTCACTTAACATTATTTATCTTGGTTTCTTCATCTATAAAATGACCTGACGAAAGGAATGGCAAACCACTCCAGTCTCTTTGCCAAGAAAATCCCAAATGGAGTCACAAAGAGGCAGCCAGGACTGAAAAATGACTGAACCACCACCACAAGAACAACAAAAGATAATGATGTTAGTCTAGAATATCTCCAAGATCTCACCTAGCTCTAAATCTATATAAGTAATCTTAAATACGATTAGTGAGATATTGCAGAGGAATTAACTGCTACTAAGCAAGAAGAACCATAGATCATTGGATTGAAAGCACTCTCTTCATAGTCTCCATAGTGCCCCACTTTGGGGATTTGGAGAAAAGAAAGTACAATTTAGGAGCCCTTAGTACTTAAGGGAGTGGGGAAAAGGCAAGACCTGTAGGAAGATTAGAAGAAAGAAGGGAATGAGTGCTTATTAAGCTCCTAATATGTTCCAAGTACAGTGCTAGGCACCTTACAACTATTATCTCATTAAATCCTCAAAACAACCCTGGGTCATAGGTATAATTATTATTTCCATTTTACAGATGAAGAAACTGAGACTGGGAGAGGTTAAGTGAGTTATCATCTTCAGCTATCATCAATCAGCTAGAAATGATATAAATCTGAATTTGAACTCAGGATTTTGTCTCAGCATTCTATTCCCTCCAACTCCCTAACATCAGCAAAAAGATATGCCTAAAGAACTAGAAATAATCATCCTGAAGAAAAGATTACTTAGCTATTTTTACATATTTAAGAAGAAAAGATATATTCTTATTCTATTTGGCCCCAGATTTATTCTTATTCTATTGGTCAGAGCAATGAGTAGAAGATGTGCAAAGAAGTAGAACTAAGCTGATTGTCAGGAAAGATTTCCAATAAAACATCTAGGAGCAGAACAGGGCAACTAAGTGGCATAATATATAAACTGCCTGGCCTTAAGTAAGGAAGACTCATTTTCCCAAGTCCAAATCTAGCTCAGACACTAGTTGTATGGCCTTAGACACTTCACTTAACATAATTTGTCTCAGTTTCCTGATCTGTAAAATGAGCTGGAAAAGAAAATGGAAAACCACTCCATTATTTTTGCCAAGAAAACCCCAAATGAGGTCATGAAGAGTCAGACATGACTGAAATGACTGAATAACATGAGTAAAATGAGCTACTTCAGGAGGTAGTAGAGGTTCTCCTTCATCAGAGTTCTTCAATCAAAGACCTGACCACTATTCATTGGCTATGTTGCTGTTCAAGTATAGGGTGGACAGGGTGGCTTCCAAGGCTCCTTGCTCCTCTAAGATTCCACCATCTTGTGTGCTCTTTCCACTGGAGCCCACTGCCTAGGCAAAGGTTCCTAGAATTCCATACTACCCTCCTTTGCTACTAGGTAGTTTCTTTGGTACTTCCTGAAGCCCAAGTCCTATTCCCATCCAACAAAGTTTTAGGACTAAAGCTCCAGAATTTGTTTTGATCACTCATGTGGGGCCTTTGGTTGATTCTAAATTCTCTTTGCAGTGTTCAGAAGCTGTTTCTGTCTTCCAGATCTTGTCACTACAGAGGACATACACACTAGCTCAGTAACATACCAGCCCTAGAAAGACCTGGACCAATCAGACTGAATACCGATGATGTCATTGTTTTCCATTGGCTGACACTGTTTTCATTCTCTCTCCACTCTGGCTTCAGATTTTTTCCTAAGAGGCCAAGTTAAGCTAGTGCCATTCATATCAATCTCTCCTGCCTTATAAAATTGTTATAGCTTGTCTCCTTTATTAACTTGTTTTACTCTCACTCAGCATAACAGCCTGTGACTTTTCAGTGGGATTTATGAAACAGTCAAAGGTTAATTATTATATGTTTGAGTGGTAGACTGGTGGATTTAATGGGGATTAACTTCTCCAAGGCTTACATGTTGATGAAATACAGTTGTGCTGAGGGAGAAATACTTTGGTAGCAGACTGCTCATGGATTTTGGGCAATCCTGAATAGCAAATAATCTCTCCATTAAATTATCAAAGCCTAGAATTTAGAAATGTCTGGAATTACCTACAGAATGGTCATGCAAGTGATTGTCATTCGAATTCTCATTTTAAATGAATATATATACTTAAATGATATGGTCATAGAACCAAGTCTTTGGCAATCCTGACAAAAAAATACTGAATAATTCAATTTCATTATATTTAATAGCTCACCTATTGAGCTTCCTGCTTCCAGTGTCTCTTTGCTCTCATCCATCTACCACATAGTTGCCAAAACAACCTACCTAAGACACTGGTCTGATAATATTGTCTGGCTCATAATCCTTAGGTGGCTCTTCTTTATTTTCCAAAATACAAATTCCTCTAGCTACAAAGTGTGACTCGGTCTTCCTATGACCTATTAATATTTTTCCAATTTATATAAGTCTGTCTTTATATAAAATGTTTCATAATTGTGTTCATATAGTTTCTGTGTGTATTGGCTCCCAGATATTTTATACTTTCTCAATTAATTTTAAGTAGAATTTCTTTGTCTTTTCCAGCAGGATTTTATTGCTAATATACAGAGATGCTTATGATTTGTGTGGTTTGTGATGGCAAACCTATAGCATACATGCCAAAAGGGGCATGCAGAGCCCCTCTGTGGGAACAAGAGCCATAGCCTGCCAGAGTTAATTACTGGAAAGGCAGAGAGACTTAGGGGAGCTGCTCCCTCCCCCTTCTCTACAGCACTGGGGACATATTTTCACTTCATCCACCCCTCTGTCCAGTAAACTTATGTCTGGGGTAAAGGTAGGGATGGGGCACAGCATGCAGTCTCTAAATGGTTTACCATCACTGTTTTATATCCTACAACTTTGCTGAGTTTGTTAATTGTTTTACTGTCTTTTTTTTAGTTGCCTTTCTAAGATTCTCTAATTAAACCATTATATCATCTATATAGGGCAGCAGGGTGACTCAGTGGATAAAGAGCCAGGTATAGAGTATAGTAGGGAAAACCTGAGCTCAAATCCAGCCTCAGTCACTTAGTAGTTGTACGGCCTTGGACAAGTCACTTGTCCCTGTCTGCCTTAGTTTTCTCACTTGTAAAATTAGCTAAAGAAGGAAATGGCTAACCACTCCAATATCTTTGCCAAGAAAATCCCAAATGGAATCACAAAGAGTTGGACAAGATCGAAACAACTAAACAATAACAAAAATTATCTGCAAAAAGTGATTATTCTGCTTTCTTATGGTTTATATGTATTCCCTCAATTTCTTTTTTCTTATCTTATTGCTATAGTTAGCATTTCTAGCACTATATTGACTAATAATAGTGATAATGGACATTCTTCCTTTATCACTGAGCTTATTGGAAAGACCTGTAGTTATTGCAATTACAGGTATTGCTAGCTAAAGTTGAAACTTAGATTCCTCTCTTCGACACTTAGAGACTGTCAACCTCACACAAGTACTTAACCTCTGTCTACATCCCTTTCCTCTTCTGTGAAATGGGGATAATAAAAGCACCTTCCTCCAGGACTGTTGTAAGGATCAAGTGAGATAATATTCGTAAAGCACTTTGCCAAACTTAACACTAACTTCTATTAATGCACGCTTATTCAATTGTTTCATCCTTATAACCACTCTGAAATAGGTAGTTTAAGTATTATCCTCATTTATAAACAAAGGAAATGAGGGCCAGCAAGATGAAGGGGAGTGCTAATAATTGCAAAGGTATCAGATCCAAATTTCAAACCCAGATCCTCTGACTCCAGATCCAGCTCTTGAAAGAGCAGCATATCATGATGCATTTCCCATTGAGGAGATGGAATAAATAGACCTGAAACAAGAAGTAATGAATTCACTGGGTTGTCTTCAACAGCCATTGACTAAAAGTTAATATTGCATCCAATGAGCTGTCTCAAGGAAGAATCGGGTCTGTTCTGTCCTTTTTTGTTTTTGTTTTGTTTTCCAAGGGACTAACATCTCCAGGAGAGTAGCTAAGTAATAGCTTGGCAGTTTAGGAGCATATAAATTGTGCCACTAGCTTCAAGAGGAGAAATGCAGTAAACAGAACATCCTGTAGAGTTGTTTGGAAAGAGAAAAGCCTCCCATTAGCCCATAACTCTGTTGACACTTTTCTTGTCATTATCAGGCATCACATAAATCATGCTCTCCAGGACCCAATAAGCTATTCCAGAGGCAAATGAAGGCTGCTCAGGCTGAACATGGAGCTGGTGATGGATGAATCACGGGCTTCATGTTGGGTCTCTATGATGCTTCTCTGGAAAGGCTGTCAGGACATTTTGCCAGTGTTCCCTTGCACCTGGGCCAGGGCATTGAGAGCAGGTAGCAGGGGAGCTCATTATCGTAGAGGTTTCAGAGAGGTACCCCAGGCAGAATTATTCCTCTCAAATTGCCATAGATAGATGAGGCCCCATCTCTTTATGAAATGAGGACCTCCTGGTCCATAGGAAGGATGTCTAAGTGAGTGCTGTAATGAGCCACATTTCAAGGTCTTTCTGCTCTATTAATATCCCCCTTTGATGAGCGAAGGGACTAGACTTTCCATAGGGTTAGACTTTCTAGGCTGAGGTCTGACTCAGGGCTGATGGAGCTGGGAAACTGAAGAGTTCCTAACCCCCAGGATCCTTTTAGTGGCTTTTTTGGAGCTCACCATGCACACACTCTACAGTTCAACTAAGCTGCCCTTGTAGTTTCTTACAGATGATATTCTGTTCCTTTCTCTTTACCACCACATTGACTGACTCCTATTCTTTAAGGATTGCAACTCTGCCTTTTAGAATGATTTGCTTTATTTAGAACACAGCAAAATGCTGCCTTCTGCTGAAGGCTTGTCTTTGTTTCTCCAGCTGCTGTTGCCTATGTTCCTTGCAACCCAGCTTATGTTGTAGTATCTCTTTGGTGTGGGTCTTGTACATGCTTGGGGCAGCTCTGTGGTACAGTGGATAGAGAACTAGGTTTGGAATGAGGAAGATTCATCTTCCTGAATTCAAATCTGGCCTTGGACACTTACTGGCTGTGTGACACTACAAGTCACTTAACTCTTTTTGCCCTGGTTTCTCATCTGGAAATGAATTGGAGAATGTGAGCCACTGAGATCCTCACGACGTTGAGAGAAAATGGGCAAGGTCTCCAGGATGCTGAGTTGACCCCTTTGTGTTAACTTACAGGAGCACATGACCAAAAGTCATAACTGAATGGGCAGGTGTGGATAGGCTGTGATCTGTATCAATGGAGAAAATATCCACATTGATGAAATTATATAACCTTTGGACCATTTGGAGAATAAAATAAAATGATGAACTGTAAGGAAATGGCAAACCATTCCAGTATATTTGCCAAGAAAATCCCAAATAAGGACACATAGAATTGGAAATAACTCAAAATGACTCAACAACAATGATATACTTCTATATGTACACGCTATTTCCCCCCAAAAAAAATTTCATGATTTTGAGGTCAGGGACTCCTTCTTTTTCATCTTGTCTTTGTACATGGAACATAAGACAGTACCTAAAACATAGTGTGTACTTTAATGATTGGTGACCGATTGATTAAAGACATTGAATCTTATTTCTCTCTGGTCTCACCAAAGGAACATATACTCCAGGGACAAATACTCCAGGACCAACCAAAGCACATGCACCAAAACAGCCATACACTGGTAAGTTCATTCCTCTTTGAAAAAGTTGTACACACCATTACCTGCATCCATCTAAAATGTTTAAATTAATACTAGATTGGTGTCTCATTAGTTCATCCTCTCCCATCTCTCTCTCTCTCTCTCTCTCTCTCTCTCTCTCTCTCTCTCTCTCTCTCTCTCTCTCTCTCTCACACACACACACACACACACACAGTCATTTTCTTTTAGATTCTTCATATTGTCTACAAATCATCTTTGTCTCAAGTTCATAGTTCGATCATTTTAATTACATCACTAAAATAATTGCATAACTGAGAAGCAATATATAGATACACTATAGAGAAAAACTTTCCAATCACCTTCTGACTCCAACCTCTCAACCAAAGCTACCTTGACAAGTTGATATCTATTATCCACCCTGCTCTGGTCTCCTGGAGTTCTGTAGAGTCCATGTGGAAGTCCAGTTTCTCAGCACAAAGTTCCTATTTCTAAGCTGGACAAGAATGGATACAGACAGATTAACTCACTATAGAGCATCACACAGAAAATGGAAATTCTCTTGGTTAAAAAATGCAAGACTATACAGATTTCTTCAACATTAGAGTCCCAGAAAATCCATTATCCATCAGTCTGGCTTATGCATTTATCTTTCCCTGCAACAGCAGATCTGAAATGAACAAACATCTTCAAGGCTCATGGGCCATATGACTGCCCCTTGCCTAATGTCAAAATGGTGACCCATTTGACTTCTGAAGAATTCCTTTAGGAAATATTTGTGAATAATAAGGCAAAAATTGCTTGTCTGAAGCCTGCACACTTGGCCACTAAGCATATCTTCTGGGGCCATTCAGACCAAAGTCTAATACTTTTTCTAAATAATGATAAAGAAATAATGTAGGCAGCACCCAGGTGACTTAGTGGATTGAATGCCAAGCTCAGAGACAGGAAGTCCTGGGTTCAAATCAAATTCCCTTCCTCTGTGACCCTGGGTAAGTCACCCAACTCCCATTGCCTAACCCTTACTTCTCTTCTGCCTTGGAACAAATACACAGTATTAATTCTAAGAGAAAAGGTAGGAGTTTAAATAAAAAATAAAGAATCTAACAGCAGTGAATTATACTCAGAAAAAAAAAAAAACTTTTACTAAGCATATAGGGAAGAGAGACCAGAAAGACTGAAATTTAGTGATCTCTTCCCACAGAGCTTTTCACACACAGGTTTTTACACATCCCCAGCACAAGGAGATAAAATGAAATCCATCAAACAGCAAAGGAACAACAAAGAAACTATGGCTACCCTAAGTTCCTCTCATTATTTACATTCTTTCTCTCATCAGCAAGATCCTCTTATGCAGTTAGAACCAAGGCTTTCTTATGCTAACAATGATATTTTTTTTTGTTCTTGAAGTCATTTACTGCTTCCTCAAATTAAAGTTCACTGCTTAATTAAGAATTAAAACTCTTTCACAACCTTATTGAGAACAAGCCTTCAAAATCATAAATTTTGAGCTTCTTGAAGGACAGGGATTGCCCTTCTTTTCTATTTATTTTCCCAAGCACTTAGGGCAGAATCTAGCACATAGTAGGTGTTTAATGAATATTTATTGCCTGACTGACTAACAGTGGCTGTGTTCACTCAAAGTCTCTTCACCAGACATATTATCCTTCATATGACATAGCAACTAGCCTAACCACCTGGTTCAGGTTGTGTGGCAGTTCATTCATTTCTTCTTGAAATATGGATCCCAAAATGGGTCTTGGTACTCTGTGTGTGGCAAACAAAGGTATCACCTTCCTCATTTTAGACACAAGATAGCTATAATATACCATTTTATAAGCTCATCCTTTTAGGAATGACACTAGAAAGCATTCAGAAGATAGCCACCAGATTGATAGATTTTCAGTCTTTGTAATTAAAGACTCAATTGAAGGATTGAGGATTAGCCTGGGAAACATGACTCCACAGAGATTTAGAGACAAAGGGGACAATAAAAGCAATTTAACCTAACCCTCTCATTTTTGAGATAAAGGAACTGGGCTTTAAAGAACACGTAAGTGATTTAGCCAGACAGAGCCCATCTTCAAGTATTGGAAAGATCATTATATTGAAGTGAGATGAAATTTGTTGTTTGGCATCAGCAGCCCCAAACTAGAAGAAATGGACTGGAAATTGCAAAGAGGCAAATTTATTCAATAAGAGGGAAAACTCTCTAACATTTAGAGCCATTAAAAAGTTGAATGGACTATCTTGGGAAATAGTGGGGAGTCTCACTAGATTTTTTCAAGCAAAGGCTGGATAACTACCAGTTAAATGTGCTTTACTGAGGATTTCTTTTGTTTTGAGATTAGATTAAACTGTTCCTGAGGTCTCTTCCAACCTTGAAATTCTCAATTCTCTTATTCTATTTCTAGATGACCAATAATGTCTCATCCAAATCAAACTCCTATGTATTTATTTATATTTCAAGGCAAGCTTTTTCATTGTTTTAAATGAACTACCCTTTTCCTTTGCAGTTTACTTTGCTCCAGCATTAATATCTCCCTCTCCGTCTCAGCCATCACCTTTCCCCAAACTCCATCTTGCATCAAGTAAGTATCTGCTAAAATGGCCTTAGCTCCTTTTCCTTGGGCAAAGCCATCATGTATTAAGATTTAGCATTAAGTCATTAGACAATTGTCTTTGTAGAGTCTGTGATCTAACTACAACCAAGGATTGAATGTTCACTTAACTGGTGGATAAATCAAGTAATGGTCAGGGCATTTTCCATTCATTGACAATATAAGGGAAAGCCTTTAATTTTTAGGTGGAGTCAAAAGAAGTAATAAGAATTCCAGATCCATGTACTTATGAGTAGTTCAAAGAATGGTACATTACTTCTTCCCTCAGAGACTAATTTTTCTTATCTGAAAAATGAGAATAATATTTCCACCACCCCATTTACTTGACAAGTTTGTTATGGGAAAACTAAGGCATTATAGTAATATGTGCTATTGTTATTATCCTTGGGGTCTTGTCCTCTTCCTCTACAAAATGTGAATCATAATATTTGCAGCACCTACCTCCTGGGGTTATTATGAGGGAAGTTCTTTACAAAGACAGTGTTTTTAAAAATAATTTTGAATGATCACTTATCTCATTATGTTGAGACTTAGATGTGATATACTTTGATAAATCCATGATCTCTCTAATGTGATAGGGCAACTTCTATCAGTATAAAATTCATAACCTAGCCACATCTTCTCATCTTGGGCATGGAAGGCTACCTATAATTGTAATTCTTTTATGAACATGACATTCTACAGTTTGCAAAAAACATAGGATCACAAGGATAATATTGGTGTTTAAAAATCAATTTTTTCAATAAAGAGAAACTCGGGACCATTGAAAGGGCTGCATAATTTCCCAAATGAAATCTAGCACTGTTCCTCCCTTTTATTCAAACTTGGACTCTGACCAGTGTCTTATCTTTGATGGCTATCCAAGGTAAATCTATAGACTGAATCAATTGTTCATCCAACTTCATAAATTTTGCTAGACAACATGGAAAATGCACAAACTTCTCAATGTCATCAGCAAAGGAAAAAAAATCTGGAGAATTCCAAAATCTATTGGGAATCCCTCTGCCATTTGGAGTCTATGCAGGTTATTCCCCATGATGATAGCAAAGAGCTTTGGAAAAGATATCTTCCTGGTTTATGCCTCTGTTGATTTTGCAACTCAGAAAATCATTGAATCACATCAGCTCTCTAGTTGTAGATATTTAATTCATTAAGCATTTATTGTGTCAGTTACTACTAGGCATCCTTGTCAGTTATTCAGTCAATAAATATTTGTTCATCTCCTACTCCAGGCATTGTAGGTGGCACAGGAGATAGAGCCTAGGACCTGGAATGAGGAAGACCAGAGTTCAAATCTGGTTTCAGACACTTATAGCTGTGTGATCCTGGGCAAGTCACTTCACCCTGTTTGCCTCAGTTTCCTGATCTATCAAATAAGTTGGAGAATTCTCAGAAATAGAAAACCACTCCAATATCTTTACTAAGAAAATCCTAATTGGGGTCCCAAATGATTGGACATGAATGCAACAACTGAACAGCTAAACCATAATTAAACAGAGTTAGACTGTAATTAATTGTATTAGAGGTCACAAAGAGTCAGACAGGACTGAAATGACTGAACAACAACAAGCAAGCACTATGCTAAGTACTGGGGATACAAAGAAAGGAAAGACAATCCCTTCACATTCTAATGGGGAAGACAACATATAAATAATCATGCCTACATAAAAAAAATAGTCACAATAACTTGAATATTATTAACACATAGAAGGCACTGATATTAAAGGATTTGGGGATTGACTAGTTGTTATATGCCAAAAAAAAAGTCTGTGCTATATGTGGCTAAGGATTCAAAGACTAAAAAGGAAAAAGTCCTTCCCATAGAGTTTACATTTTGCTTCTTTTAATGGTTTCTCTGTCTTCTTGTGCCTAGGCAGATTGTCAGTTGCCTCTTCTTGCTGCCATAGTTGACTGATTCTAGCAGATCCCTTGTTCCTTTTGATGTACTTCTAATATACTATAGGTTAGGAAGTCAGATAAGCAAATTTTATCACATTATGTATAAAATTAGCACTTGTGAAGGACATTTTGAGTCAAATTCTTGCACTTGGAGCAACTACTACTAGGTTGTAGAATGCATAGAGTGCAAATCCTGAAGTCAGGAAGACTCATTTTCCCTGAGTTCAAATCTGGACTCTGACACATACTATCTTTATGACCCCAGGAAAGGCACTGCACTGGATTTGCCTCAGTTTCCTCATCTATAAAACAAACTGGAAAAGGCAATGACAAAACTTCTCCAGTATCTTTGACAAGAAAACCCCAAATGTGATCATGAAATGTTGTGCCTGACTTTAGAAACAGCTGAACAACAACAATGGACTTCGAGTGCACAAAATTTATAATTCATTATATCTCAGATGAGCTTAAATTGTTTGTCAAGATATCTTTCTGTAGGAAAGCCTTTAGAGTTGTGTTTTGTTCTATAGCCAAGTGATTTTTTAAAAATATAGATAGTAAACATATATGGATATCTATTTTTTTAATTTCTCCATTGCTTATTTGATCAAGAAGATGTCATCATCTGTAAAAGTCTCTCTGTTACTTTATGGTTTTGATTATTTGTTTTTAGTACCAATAGGATGGGAACCATAGCAGTGATTTCATGTTAAGGAACTCCTAGATAAGGACATTCTGTCAACCAACATAGGCTGATTCCTTCTTTGCAACTTGTAGTCTTAGAGAGTTGCTTAGTCTACAGAGTGGTTAAGTGACTTCTCCAGGGCCACACTGTCAGAATTTGTGGGAGGCAGGAGGACATGGATCCAGGTTTCTATCTGCCTGTCTTTTCTTAATAATACTATGCATAATTTCCCTTCCTCTGAAATTCTGAAGTTTGATTCCCAATGACTATAAAATTATGCCACATTCAACATCTCCCTCATGCATTTTAGCCAGGTTCATGGAATTTTCCAAATTTAATCTTCTTAGCTATCATTACTACTTCCATACATAGCAAATCAGAACACCAGTGTTTGGAGTCTGAGTGTCTTGGTTTCATTCCCATAAAAGATAAAAATAGATGACTCTTAAGATGTTCATTCCACTTCTTTTTGTTATCCTACCTCCATTTTCATTTATCAATACACCAAGGAAAATTTTGCTTAGATTGAGTTCATGCCAAAACAGTCTAAAAAGTTCATTTTTCCTCCTATCACTATTTTTAAAAGCATTTTTGAAGTGACATGGCTCATAATTTTCTACTATCATGCCATATGGTTTTTTACTGATGTCCTTTTATTATTTCTCCAAAATGCCTTCCCCTTCTCCTACCAGAGAAAAATTCTTTATAACAATGTTAATAGAGAAAAGGGGAAAACTATGGGAAAATGTATACAAAATATAACATGTTTGACCTCCCAACTCAGCAAAGGAGTGGGATGGGGGTGTCTTCTATTGCAGTGTTGATTTCACGAAACTCCAATAAGCAAATGGTCTGACTACGTGAGGCCTAAAGTTGAAAAATAATCTTTGACTTTAGTATTGGAGTATCTAGATTCTCATCCCTCCTTGGCTACTTACTAGCTCCATGACTTTGTATGAGTCACTTATTTTCTCTTTCTTCACCTAAAAAATGGAAGAATTAAATTGCTGGTATGGACATTTCCTCCTATGCATCACCCTCTATCTAATCTATAAATCCAATTTGGAAACAAAGCACTTTGAAATGTGTAAAAATCCTATCCCAGTTCTGGAGATGATGATGCTAATGATGATAGTGAATGGTGACGATGATTGTTAAGTTGATTATGGTGATGATGATGAATTATTATCATCATGATCAGGTCTCCCCGAACAGTACAGAAGCCTTTATGCTATAAAAATCTGAAAAATCCACTTTTGTTTCTTAAGGAAGATGTGCTTTGGGAAAGCCTTTCAATGACTGGGCATGTACACTACAAAGAGCAATGGATTTAGAGTCAGAGGAACCAGGATAATATCTCAATTCTGCTACTTAATACCCCATCAGAGTAGTCTTGTAAAAGTCGTTTAATCTCTTTAGGACTTAGTTTCTTTACTTCTTTAATAACCTGTTACAATAATTAGTTCATTTTAAGGTTAAACAAAACCTCCTAGACTATGTTAGATAAAAAGATATGAGTTCAATAGCAATCATTCAGTTGGGAAAATTCCTAATATTTAGGCAGAGATTTCACTCTCTGCTTTCATTAACATCTATATCTATTTCTAGTTAACTTCTATTTATCCTCTTTGTGGTAGAGGTAAAATTCAGGTTATTAGAAATATTTGAATAACAAAAGAGAAGATTATATGATAATGTAGAATCATATTATATAGTGTAAGAGGTAGGAAGTTGTGTGATGGATAGAACACTAGACCTGAAGAAAGAAGAGTTCAAATACAGCCTCAGATATATACTAGTTGTGTGACCTTAGGCAAGTCACTTATTTTCCTCAGTATCCTCAATTATAAAATGGGAATAAAAATAATACCTACTTCTTAGAGTTATTGTGAGGATCAAATGAGATAATTAAGTGGTTAGTACAGTGCCTGGAATATGGTAGCCACTATATAAATGGTTATTCATTTTCCCTTCCACAAGAATCCATCAATCAGGCAATATACATTTATTTAATGTCTGCTATATGCCAACCATCCTGTTAAATTCTGGGGATATGGAAAAAGAAATAAAATATAATCCTTGCCCTCAAGAAGCTTACAATCTTATGGGGAAGACAATAAGCAAACAAATATATGCAAAGTATATATAGGATAAATAGGAAATAATTAGCAGAGGGAAGACACTGGAATTAAGAGGGATTGGCAAATGCTTCCTATAGAAGGTAGGATTTTAGTTGGGATTCAAAAAAAGCCAGTAAATCCAAGAGGCAGAAATGAGGAAGAGAAAGCATTTCAGGCAAAAAGGATAGTCAGAGAAAATAACCAGAGCAGAACAGAGAAATTTAGTGTCCTATTTATGGACCTGACAGGAGTCCCAAGTGTCTTGGGACTAAAAAGTATGGGGGCAGAGGCAGGGAGAAGGGAGAGGGCTGTTAGGTCTAAGAAGAGTGGAAAGGGAGGGGGGTATGTTATGAAGGGTCTTAAACACCAAAGAGAGGATTTTGGGTATGTTCCTTCATGTTCGTGGAGGTGATAGGAAGTCTCTGGGGTTTAGTAAATTGAGAGGAGGAAGGATGACCTGATCAGATCTGTCCTTTAGGAAAAAACCACTTTGACATTTAAATGGAGTCTGGTCTGGAATGGGAAGATACTTGAAAGAGGAGATACACCAGTAGGTTATTGTAATAGGGTCTCTGAATATAATCATTGGGGTCTATGGATATATGGGGAGGAGATGTTGGGGGAAGAACAGACCTGTTCTTGATACTTTTCTCAGTCCTTGAGTATTTGGATATACTGATGATATCAGTTTGAGTCTGTTCTAAGACTCCAGTAGAACCAGTAACTTTCTTCAAGTATCTCTGTTCTCTGCCATGCCTAAGTTCTCTCTTTTCTTTTACCTTTATTGTTTAATATTTTTTAATTAAATTAAAATGTTTTGGTTACATCATAAGTTCAAAACTATCTCCCTTTCTTCCTGTCATGCCCTAGAAAAAGATACCATACATACACATGTAAGAGTGTGTTTGTGTGTGTGTGTGTGTGTGTGTGTGTGTGTGTGTTGGGTGTGTGTGTGTGTAAAACCATACGATGTATACTTCTGAGTTCTTTCTCTGGAGCTAGACATTCACCCTTATTCTTCAAGCCCCTTTCCGTCTCACTAATTGCCCTCAACTCTTGGTTCAGCTCTGTAGGACCCCTGCTACTTCCTTTCAACTTCCAGATTCTCAGAATCTCCATCTGATTATGAGATTGTTCATTCTTTTTATACAACTTTCTCACTGTGATTAAGCCTTACACCAATGGCTTTTATTGATTCAAGAGTTCAATAGATGCTGTTTGTACTCATTTCTAATTAATTCATTTGATCAAGAAGTGTTCTTGCCTGATAAAGGTAGTTACTTTTAAGTGGAGTGTACCCTTATATTTGTAAAATAAGAAAGCCGAACCAGATGAGATCACTTAAAAACTAAATCTAGGACTGCAAAGTGTATACTAATGAAGTTTTCTCTTCTCTTTCTTCTCCATGTTAGTGTGATACAAGGAACAGAAATTCCCCTTGTGTGTTTCTGAGGCTTTCTTAAAAGCAGCTTTCATTCTTTCATGACAAGAGAGTATTCTTTAGAAGGTTAGAGAGAGAATGTCCTACTTGGTACCTCAATGGTCAATGTTACCAATCTGGCTAAAAGAAGGGGAACCTTCCTCCCAGGCTCCCCAAGTTGCTAAATCTTTTGTCTTCTCAAAATCTATTGGAATACCAGAACTCATTGATTTTGCCAGACCTACAAAGCTAAACCTCACAAAATGACTGCACAATTTTGCTTTAAAGAATTAAATAAGCATTTACTAAGTATTTACACTGTTCCAAGTCCTCCGCTAGGTGCTAGAGATATAAAGACAAAAATTTAAAGGCTCCTGCCCTCAAGGAGCTTACATTCTTTCAGATTATATACAGCATGAATCTATATAATCATGTACATATGTAGATATAGATATAGATATAGATATACACACAAAATGCATACTTGATCATTTTGAAGAGGTAGCACTAATAACTAGGGAATCAGGAAAGTGATGCTTGAGCTGAGTTTTGAATAAAATAAGGGATTCTAGGAAGTAGAAGGTAATTCATTTGAGGCATTGTGATTACTTGGTGGTTAGGAGATATATATATATATATATATATATATATATATATATATATATATATATATATATATATTCTGCCTGGTGAGCTGAGCTAAAAGGTGATCAGTTGGACTTTCTCTAATGGCAGTTATAGGTAGTTATAGGGTAGCTAGTTAGGCAATTTCTCTCTCTCTCTCTCTGTCTATATATATCCCAACCACCAACTAATCACCAACCCACACCACCAGCAAACAACCCCCAGTAATCAATAGCAACCCCCAACTACTAACTACCCAATTGACTCACTGACTAACTCACTCACTGACCAACTCCCAACCAACTGCCCAACCAATCACCAACCCCCTCTCAGACCTCATGCTGGTCTTTTATATCCCCTTCTTACCTCACTTCCTGTCTCTCTGGTTTCTACTTCCTTTCACTGTGGGCTGGTATATCTTTACACATATCTATAGTAAAAGGACCTCCAGATCCCCAGTTAAATTAGAGAATGGGATTAAGAATTCCCTTTTACAGTATGAAGAACCCTAAGAAGGCACATTTCATTAGCTTATGTAGTAGATGAAAGGAAATAGTATATTATAAAGCTCAGAGCTAGACCTTCAAATGACAAATGGAAAGTATTGTATTTTAATCAATAAACTTTATTAAGTGCCTATTATGTATCAGGTGCTGAGTTAAATGCTGAGGAAAATGGCATGATCAGATATGATCTAAAGAGAGATGTATTCAAAGGGAATCATCAAACTACGTTGCACAGGGGATGAAATCTTCATTCAGAGCTCAATCACAGACATACCAACTTGGAATAAATTAAACTACCAAAGCAGATGATCCACCAGGGGAATCATTAGCTCAACAACCCACATTCATCTACTTATAATGACTTCTTTTTTTTATTGTTGTTCAGACCTATGGTTTCATTAGTGTAGGAATTCCCAAGTAAGGAAACTCCCCCTTCCAAAGTAAATGAGCATCTTCTCTGACATTTATAGACTTAGAGTGTGACTTAGAGAACTAAGTCATTAAGTGAGTTGTCCAGGGTTACACAGTCAGCACAAGTCAGAGACCGAACCTATGATTTCATAAGTATGGGAGTCTTCTAGGTGAGGAAATGCCCATGGAGGGCAGCATCTTCTCTATAACTTATACTCTTAGACAGTTACCTAGATCACTGAGGGATTGACTAGCTGGGTCAGCTAGTATTGAGAGAGGCAGAACCTGAACCCAGGACTTCTGACTCTTGAGATCAACTCTTTACTTACTTTGTCAATCTACCTCACTATATCTTTATGATTTTGATATCATAAAAATGTAACCCTTAATAATAATCCTAGAAATAGAAGGCTCATGGGAACATGGACTAAGCATATCCACAAAGTTAGGCTGCCACTATTCCCTCAGGCCACCTGGTAGAGAAAAGACTCCTTGGGCAGCCCAATGTTTGCCATTCTTGTCCACAATGAGAAAAGAAGAGCAACTTCCTCCTCTTTCTAGAAGAGGTAGGCAAGGGCAAAGTCAATGCTCAATGAAATCCTGCCACTCCCAGGCAGTCTAGGTCACCTGTTCAGACCTAGAACCTCATCAACTCTTTGGAAATAAGGTCACAGGGTAAGTGAGAAAGAAAGGATCATCTGACTCTCGTGAAGTGAATAGATTGAGTTCACCCCTCCTTTAAGGCCCAAAGTATTGAATCAAGAAAGTTCTGCCCTTTTGCAATGACAGGAAGAAACTTTCTCAGTGGGGAACCCATCTGAGAATCATATCCACTGATGGGGAGGAGGGGAAGTTTATTTTATCCCTTTCCTCTCCGTTCAACCTGATAGCATCAAGTACCAACCATTAATCAAAACTGAGAGAGACTGAGAACTAAGATATCAGCTGGCATGCAATAACACCTAGGGAAGAGCAAAGCTGGAGAAATCACAGAATACTCTCCATTTAGTGTGATGATAATTCACCATCAAGCCCACCATAGTCAGTGTAAATCAGAGACTGAACCTATGATTTCATAAGTATGGGAATCTTAAGTGCCTATTATGTACCAGGTGCTGAGTTAAGTGCTGAGGATACAAAAAGAGACAAAATACAGTCTCTGCCCTCAAAGTTGTAGGCAGTCTGGAGAGGGAGCCACCATAGTTTATACCAAATATGGAGAAGCAACAGATAACCAATAACACTCATATATGTTCACCATTCCTCAACCACAGAACTCAAAAGTTTTGGTATCCATTTTGGTAATAATACAAATAGAACAAGATACCCAAAAAGCTTTTTCCCTTACAACATTTGTGTGATGTCAATAAACTAAGGATTATTATTCTCATAGTAAAGCTGAATAATCCTGGGTTGGAGAAAGGTAGAATGACTGCCACATGGTTACCAGACTAGTATATTTGTGAGAGGAGAATAGAACATAATGCATCACAGGCTCATAGATCTAGAACCCAAAGGGGCCTTCTTAGATTTGTGATTAGTCCAAATCCCTCACCCAAAGAAGTTAAGAGATGTGCTCATCCATTATCACACAGCTAGTAAGGAAGACAGCTGAGACTTGAATACAGGTCCTGGCTCTAAATCCAACATCACCAATGCTGTTTCAAGTCCCCCCTTTCTTCTATTATACCTTCTGAATTGCTTCATCATACCTGTGTCACACGACAAAGAAACCATCTTTGCTAGTCAAGGAGGTATTCAATCCTCAAAGCCATTTTTAGTAGGGGTTTAGAGGTGCAAAGTCCAAGGAGAATCACTCTAGATGGTTATTCTCTATCCACACCTTTGCATTTACTATCTTTTTCCAGGTGAAATGTAATTACAAAGAACATCTGGAGTAGATGATCGCTTATGGTAAGAAGAATCCTAGTGGACGATCATGAGAATAATAACAAACTAGCACTTCTATGTAACTTTCACTCCTTCATAGATGATCCTGTGGTTACTTAGCAACCATGTTACATCCTCCAGATCCTATTCCACACATACCACTCAAGCTAAAGGCCTAGCCTCAGCTCCAAACTATGTGAGGTTACTTTTTTTTTTCTCATTTGATCTTCACAACAACCCTGGGAGGTAGGGGCTTTTATGATGCCCACTTTACATATAAAGAAACTGAGGCTAAGAGAGATTAAGTTACTGGCCCAGCTGGGATCACACATATAGCTAATAAGGTGCTGTAGCCAGATTTGAAGGAGACAGTTCAAACAGTGGCATTCAGCTTGAGAGGTGTGTGTGGAATGGAAGCTGGAGGATGTAATATGGTTGCTAAGCAACCATGGAATCATTTACATAGAAGGGAAAGAGACCTTTAAAGACAAGTGATTATTTCATAGGATTATAGATTTAAAACTAGAAGGGATAATAGAGAATATTGAAACCAATCTCATTTTTTACAGATGAGGAAACTGAGGTCTAAGGAAGCGATATGACTGGCCCCAGGTTAAAAAGATGCTAAATGCTAGATCTAAGATTTGAACTTGCATCTTCTGCCTTTTCTGTTTTATGCCTCTTCCATTTTGAACAAAATGAATAAAGGAACCTCAGAACACTTTTATTACTAGATGACAAGGTCACCTCTTTTCCCACAGAGCTGAAGAGCTTCCACTAGCTGGTATCCTTACAGGGAGAGGCCATGCTCCCTTCCAGTTCCCTCAGGCCATCTTAGGCTATTCATCAATAAAGGAATTCCTCTTTTAGTCTCTTTCTTCTGGTAGCTAAATTCTCCAGAGCCCACTTTGCATTTACAATTCAAGCACCTCCCCTCCAAGGCAGATTGATAGCTCTAAGGATTACACTCCAATTCCATCCTGCTGTTTTTCATAACCCTCTCCAAGTTCTTATATTTCTGATAACACTGTTTCTGACATACCTGTCATTTATCACAGGCTGCAGAAGCCTTCCATCTCTATAGAGAGGGAGGCTGAGGAGAGGACAGGGAAAGAAGTTCATTCTTCTCTCTGAGCTTACTTGGTTCTGTTAAGGTCTTCAGAGACAGCTTTAGCTTTGTATTTTAAGGAAGATGAGTATGAAATGTTCAGCCCCTGCATCTGGAGCCTCTGGACTGTTCCAGTAATATGATAAACTTCCAAAACAGGCAACTGAGAAAGAGACATCAAGCAATCAGTCATTGCCCTCAGGGGGACACTTTCTGAGCAAGCAAAGATAATAAGGCAGCTGACTTATATAGCAATGATTAGATTAGTATCCCCAGTTTACAGGCTAGAAAACTGAGGAGCAGGGAAAGGAAGTGACATCCCTTTAATCCTTATAGCCATTAAACTTCAGAGGACAAAATTAAACTCAGTGGAATACAGACTCCTTCTGTGAAGTAACTTTCATTTCTGAAGCATGAATATTTCCATCTCTAATATGTGTATATATACATATGTAGTTCAAATATAGGGTCCCCCTAAAACTCTTAGTATAATTTTAATCTTTAAGTTGTTAAATTTCAGGATAGTTTTAAACTACTGAAATTTAAAACTATAGCAAGACTTTTAAGTTACCCTATACCAGTGATGGTGAACCTTTTAGAGATCAGGTGCCCAGACTTCAACCTTCATGTACATGTCAACTTCCTCGACCTTTCCCCAGATAGGGAAGGGAGAAGTACTCCCACTGGGCTGCTGGACAGAGGAGCAAGTCACATGAGAAATGTCCTCTGGCAAATGTGGAGAGGGGGAAGGGAGCAGCCATCCCTCTCCTAAAGGAGTCTGCAAGGGTGTACCTGTCTTAGGTTGACCAACAAGGTCTATACATTCTTATTCACCAATGAAAAAGATAACATTACATTCTTATTCTTTGATTAGTGTATTGAAATTCTTAGAATCATATATTTAGAAATAGTTTGGATAGAAATATCAACACCCCTATTTCATTTTCTTTGATAGACTCATATTACCTTACACATAGTAGGAACTCAATAATTATTGTTAATGTTGAAATCCAGCTCTTTCCTGGCCCAAGCTGAGGGGCTCTTTTCACTCCAGCATGCTTCCTCTAATAGATTCAAGCCCCTATATCCTTACCCAGAGCAATCTCACTGCATAAATAGTAACATAAGGCACAACTTTACCTGGACAAAAGAGCAATGAAAGGGATGAATGAAAGAACTTCTTCAGGTTCTCCTATTTCTATGAGGCAATGAAAAGACATCTATTTTATAAGAAGGATGAGAGGGGATCAGAGAAGACCTAAGTGAGGTCTTCTCAATCCTTGAGGACTAAGACTATTTAACTTTTTGTATCCCCAGTGTTCTATCACAGTACCTAGGATCTGGACCTAAAAATTCAGGGGTAGAGGGAACTCTTCTCTACCAATGCAAGTTGGCAATTTCTTGGAACATTAAAAAGTGAAATTAATTGCCCAGGGTCACACAGGCATATGTGTCATAGGCAGGACTAGAACCTGGATTTTCCTGACTCTGATGCCAGCTCTCTATCCAACATACTATACTGCCTTTCCATCACATACTAAGTACTTGAGCACCTGGTGGCACAATGGATTGATTATCAGGCTTGAAATCAAGGGAACTCATCTTTCTGAGTTCATATCTGGCTTCTAACACTTAGTAGCAATATGACCTCTAGGCAAGTCACCTAACCCCAATTGCATCAGTTTCTTCATCTGTAAAATAAGCTGGAGAAGAAAATGACAAACCACTCCAAAATCTATGCCAATAAACCCCCAAACATAGTCAGGAAGAGTTACACATGATTACAATAACTGAACAACAACAACAAAAAGTAGACACAATAAATTCTGCCTAATAGCACTATCACTTATTAGTGATATGCCCTTAGGGAAGTCACTTAATCTGAATCTGTTTCCTCATCTATAAAAGCATAATGGAGAAAAGATTGGAATTAAAGTGAGTTTGAATCTCAGTGCTTCTCCTTACTATTCTTGTGACCTTGAGAAAAGTCATTCAACCTCTGGGCCTTAGTTTCTTGATCTGTCAAACATAGAGATTGGATAAGATTACCTGTAAAGTCCTGCCCAGAGTTAAACCCAAGATCACATAAATAATAATAACTGCTTTATCCAAGACTAGACCTTAATGATGCTCAGTGGACTCTTAAAAATGGTCATCAGTGTCAAATTATTCCTTGCTGTTTAAATCCCTCCAGATATTTGGCCCCCAGAGCATAGATCAAGTTCAGTGTTTTCTTATAAAACTCTCCCTTTTCTTTTTTTAAAATAACTTATATGAAAATGTTTTATAAGACAAAGCACTACATTGGTTGTAAGTTATTATTAATATCTTCATGTTAAGCAGAAGCCTGTAGGTGGTATAGTGGATGGAACACTGGCCAGCCTGGATTAGAATTCTGCCTCAGATGTTTACTAGGTAGCCTTATTTTCCACACCTGTAAACTGAGGGAATTGGACTTGATTCCTGGGATTTTTTCTAGCTCTACAAACTGCAATATACTCATGGAAGAATAAGGACACAATGTTAATACTTTCCATTCGTGTATGAAAATGCATCGGCTAGCTCAAAAATCTTACTGTAGTCTTAAGATTAAAATTATGCTACACTTTAAACTATTAAAGATGAAAATTATACTAAGATTTTGAGTAGACTTTGAAATGAGCATCTGAGGTCAAATTTGCCCTAGAGTCTTTACAGCCAATGCACCACCTAACTGCCCCAACAACAAGAAATTATGTGTATGTGTGTGTATGTGTGTGTGTGTGTGTGTGTGTGTGTGTGTGTGTGTGAACTCTGGCATGTATTAGTGATAGAAATAACCACATTGATAGTAAATGGTCTGCTGTACCAGCAATCCAGAAAGACAAGTTCAAATCCAGTTTCAGACACTTACTAGTTGGCCAAGTCATTTAAGCTCTGGTTACCTCAATTATCTCATCTGTAAAATGGGGATAATAGTAGTACCTATTTCCCAGCCTTATTATGAGAATCAATGCAAGGTGGTATTAAAAAAAAAAAACAAAGACTTAGCCCAGTGCCAGGAACTTAATTGGCGCTGTATAAATGCTTATTCCCTCCCTCCTCTTCCCTAACCAATTACCTTGTACTTACTTTGCATAAATTATGTATTTACTTAAATGTTTATTCCCTCTCCTCCCCCTCCCCCACCAAGTAAATACAATTACCTTGTATTTACTTTACATAAATTATGGATCTACTTAAATGTGTCCAAATTTGTTTCTCTCTCCCATTCCCAAAAGAATATTAGCTCCCTGAGAGTAGAGATTATTTTTGCCTTTGTATCCCATTACTTGGCACAGATTAGAATCTTAATAAATTTTTATTGGCTAATTGAATAATGAGAACAATAGTACTTGTTCTTCTTTAAATACAGGAGTGTGCTAGAAAGTCAATTGTTAAATTTGCAGTGTCACCATTTATGCTTCAAACATTATCAAATACTACAAATCAAGGCTTTACTTATTTGTTTTGCTGATTGTCTAATCCAGAAATAGGGACCTTTTAGACAGAGTGTCCAAACTGCACCCTCACACTACATGTGAGCCTCCGCAAAACCCTAGACAGGGGAGGGAGGAACCACTCCCTTTGGGCTTCTGGGCACATGGACAGGTAATGTGAAAAATGTCTTCAGGTAGGGTGGAGAGGGGGGAGGGAGCAGCCCCCTCCAGCAGGTGTGCCATAGGTTTGCCAAGACAGGTCTAGGCTTTAAAAGGTGATGGAATGAACAACTAGGTGGCTCAGTGGATTAAGAGCTATACCTAGAGATAAGCAGTCTGGGTTCAAATCAAAGCCTTAGACACTTCCTAGCTGTGCGATCCTGGACAAGTCACTTGACCTCCATTGCCCAGCCCTAGCCTCTCTTCTGCCTTGAAACCAATATACAGTGTTGATTCTTAAGAAAGAGGTAAGGGTTTTTCTCTTTTAAAAAAATGATGGAGAAAAGCAATAATACAGATTAAATTTAAAATTTGTATCATGTAGACATTTTGAAGGACCAGTTGGTAAACAGTTACTGGACTATCCCTGATTAAATCCCAGAGTGGTTGGAAGAAAAAATAAAAATAAGCAAGGTACTATATCAGCATAAGCCATCTGAATGACTAAAAGGAAGATGTGTCCAGGTTTTAATTCATATAAACACTAGCTAGGATTGACTAGTGCCTGCTTTAATAGTATCCTATGTTCCTAGCCCTTAAACTGCTTTCTGAAAGACTAAACTCAAACTCTAGCCTTCGAGAGTTCCCCAGGTGACAACACTCCCAGCATCACATTCTAATTCGGTACACATTTTCTTGGACATGACCTTGAGTTTTTTGCTTGTGGTTCTCCCCACCCATCCTCTACCTATCAGATGAACAGCCAGAGCTGTCTCTCTTTTCGGTCCAGACAGTTTCCATAAGAGACACACTGTTACAAAGCTATCTCTTTCAAACTAATTGCTCCCTTCTCTACTTCCTGCCAGTGGATGCCATTCTATATTAACTTCGTGTCAGCATCAGGCAATCAGGCCATATTTCAACAGACTGTTATTAATCCAGAGCCAACCTGCATAACCCTTCCTTTCACATACCATACGATGGCCCCAAACACGAAATGAATGAGCCTTTAAGACACAAAAGTGTAATTATTCTGCTGAAGAGACTTTCTCCTTTTTCTAAGCATTCTACAGATATAAGACCCTCTAGAGGGAGAACCTCAGAGTGCATCAAGAGAGGCAGGTGAAAATGAAGGAAAATAAAGCCAGTACGATTTAATACAAAGATCAATCAGTTGACATATTTATTAAACGCCTACTGGGCAGCTAAGCACCGTACTGGGACTAGACAGGAAAGCAATATGTTCATCCCAGACCTGCCACTAGTTCTTGTCCTCAGTTTCCTCTTTTGTACAATGAGAGTTAGACTAAATGATCTCTAACCTTCTTGCTAGCTTCATTTTATTTTATTTTTTATGCTACAGTGTACATGGTGGGAAACTAGTGATTCAGTGGTTAGAGTGCCAGACCCGGAGACAGGAGGTCCTGGGTTCAAACATGCCTCAGACACTTCCTAGCTATGTGACCCTGAGCAAGCCACTTAACCCACATTGCCTAGCCTTTTCTGTTCTTCTGCCTTGAATTTCTAGTGATATTGATTCCAAGACCTAAGGTAAGCATTAAAAAACAAACAAACAAACAAAAAAAGCCCTTAAAGCAAAGTCTAATGGGAAATTCTGCCCACTCACTTAGTAGCTACTAGAAATAATTTAGAACGATGGCATTTCCATTGAGTGTGATATTCCTAAAACATAGGGTTGACCATTTCACCCCCCTAATCAATATACTAATTACCTCTAGGAACAAATTTAAACTCCTTTGCCTGGTATTTAAATATCTACAAGACAAGGATTCACATTACTTTTCTGAGCTTATTCTATGCCACCATCCCCTTCATAGACTGTCATTCAGTCAAACTCTTCTTCCTACTATTCCTCACTGCATTCTGTCTCTTCTCTCTCTGTCTCTGTCTCTCTCTCTGTCTCTCTGTCTGTCTGTCTCTCTCTCTCTGTCTCTGTCTCTCTTCGTCTCTCTGTCTCTTTGTCTCTCTGTCTCTCTCTTTCTCTGTCTGTCTCTCTCTCTGTCTCTGTCTCTCTCTCTCTGTCTCTCTCTCTCTCTCTCTGTCTCTCTGTCTCTCTGTCTCTCTGTCTCTGTCTCTCTGTCTCTCTGTCTCTCTGTCTCTCTGTCTCTCTCTCTCTGTCTCTCTCTGTCTCTCTCTCTGTCTCTCTGTCTCTCTCTCTTTTGGCTCAGTCTATTCTCCACTTCTGAAGCACAGACCCTCCTCAGGTCAAAACTGAGATCAAATGCTACCTCCTCCATATGGTCTCTTCTATTTCCATAAGTGGGTAATGCTTTCCTTCCTCCTGCCCAAATTACCGTGAATTTATCCTGTGTCTATGTATATATATATATATATATATATATATATATATATATTCACATAATGTGTATGAGTGTCTACTTATATATTGCGTGTATTTGCATATAAATATGCATGTATGTGTGTGTTATAGGCAATGAGGTAAAGCAGTAGCTAGAGCACTGGGCCCAGAGTCAGGAAGACGAGTTCAACTCTATTCTCAGACACTTACTAACTGTGCGACCCTGGGCAAGTCACTTAACCCTGTTTGTCTCAGTTTCCTCATCTATAAAATGAGCCAGAGGGGGCAGCTGGGTGGCTCAGTGGATTGAGAGCCAGACCTAGACATGGGAAGTCTTAGGTTCAAATCTGAACTCAGACACTTCCTAAATGTGTGTGACCCTGGGCAAGTCACTTAACCTCCCATTGTCTAGCCCTTACCACTCATCTGCCTTGGAACCAATACATAGTATTAATTCTAAGATGGAAGGTAAGGTTTTAAAAAAAAGTTAGAGTTATCCAAAAGTGGGATGACTTGTCTTAAGAAGAAGGGGGTTTCAAATCCCTCGACATCTTTCATCAGAGGCTAGATGATCACTTGGTCAGTAATATTATTGTAGGAGGGTTTCTTATGAAAGTAAACTTTATATAACTGATCTTTGAATTCCTTTTCAATAGCTCCAAGATCTCTGGATTTATGAGATTTTATATGCATTCATGAGATTGCTTTCCACACCAGCCCTATTAGGAATCTCTATTTTACAGATGAGAACAAATCTCAGAAAGATTCTAGTGGTGACAATCAAAATCATGGCTAGCCAAACACTGTCGATCTTCTAATGCTATTTTCATTCCACTCCACTTCTCTGTATGTCCTTCAGGATGTCCACAGCCACTGCTTAAAGACAAAGACATGATGACCTCTCCTCTCACCCTTAGCCTCCAGAAAATAAACCCTTGTGTCATGGAACTATGCCGATTTTTTCAACAATGCCTCTGTCTTGGTCAAAAGCAATATCCAAGAAAAGATACTATGAGGTAACCCTGGTTGCTATTATTTTGGGATATTTTCTTCTTTCTTCTCCTCCTCCTCCTGCTCCTCTTCCTTCTCCTCCTCCTCCTCATACTTCTCCTCCTCCAGGAAAAAAAAAGTTGCCATTTTGTTGGCATAAAATGGTGGTTCTAATCATCTTAGTAACTGCATAAATGACTTAGGTGAAGTTTCAGGAATGTTTACCTGTGACATCTTCACTTGAGACTCACAATCCAACCAAAAAATCCTAGACAATTTAAGCAGATCCAAACAACAATTATCAATTGCCTACTACTACACATCAATCGCTAGTTTCCATTGATCCTTAGAAGGCATAGTTGTTAGCACCTTCATTTCCCACCCATTCTCTCCAACCAACTCTCTCACTTGCTCTTTCCACTTTTCTTTCTCCCTTTTATATTGTCTTCTCCTTTAAAATATAAACCCTTTGAGGGCATAGATTGTCATGTGTGCTTATATTTATATCTTGGCTGCTTAATGCAGTGCCTGGCACCTAGAAGGCATTTAATAAATGTTCTAACTCTCATTCATTCATGATGTGGCTGAGGGATGCTTAGATGATTAGATCTAGAATATTGCTGAAACAATTACTGCTTGAGGATTGGCGTATTTTGGTACTCAGTCACTGACTAGTTGTAATCTAGTTATCTATGTACAAGGATAAGGTTTGAGCTGCTTTTCCCCAGATCCCATCACTAAGGCTTTCAGGAGATAGGAAAGACAAAAATGCACAGGTTTGGGAGATATTGACACGTAGGGAAAGGGAGGGAAGGGGATGGTTATTAGCAATCTTCTATTTCTTCGAATGCGACTCATGAATAGTTATAGAAGCCTTAGTGGATACTAAAAATAGCACAGGGTAATGGCTGAAGAGAAGAAGCTAGGACACCTACGAAGAGCACACAAACATGAGAAAGGAGAGAAGGCAGTCAATAGCTAGAAAATGAAGAGTTATCTCCATCCCTACCAGGAGGATCAGCCTGAAATGTTCTCTTTTATCTTAGGTTCCTATATATAAAGGCAGCTAGGTGGTGCATTAGAAAAGTGTGATATCTGGAATTAGGAATACCTAAATTCAAATGCTACCTCATCCACTTATGATCTATGTGATCCTAGACATGTCACTTCACCTCTGTTTGTCTCAGTTTCCTAATCTATAAAATGTAGATAATAACATTATGGTTGTTGTGGGAAACAACATGGGCAAAACTCTTTGCAAACCTTAAAATGAATATCTAGATATTATCATTCATTTCATATCCTTTCACAGAACTTTATCCTAAAGCCAGTTGTTTTTTCTAAAGAAAATTATGAACAGATTTAATTTCTAGCTTTACATTGGAAAAGAAAGTGAACCAAGAAGAGTGAATGCTGTTTTCAGACTCCTGTCTCTGACCCCCTGACTTCCCATCCCTCTCAGCCTAATGGAATTTGCTGAGGGATAGGTCAGAGAGGTCTCTGCCTCCCTCCTCTAAAAACATAAAAATCATAGTTCTTCCAAAGGCTAATACCAGTCATTCTCGGAGCCAAATGACTGGGTCAGTGACAGAAAATTGGAGAATGAGCCTTGTAATGTTTCAGAAAATTTTGTCAGGGGATTTTTGCCTTCCCTGAAATGCTGACATAACTTTCTTTTCACTGTGATTTTCTCTTAGATGCTGCCCTAGACAGAATAATAGAGAGGGAGGAAAAAATAAACACTCCTGTTCTATAGCCTTGGGAGCCAGACTACCTCCAAACCTTTAATATTATTTTCAAAGTCTACTAAAAGACCAACTGGAAATAGAATTGATTGATTGATTCAAACCTGTGGTTTAGTAGATTGGGAGTCAAGAGACCTGGAATAAGTTCCAGGTTTGCTATTTACTATCTTTGTAAGTGTGGACAAGTCATTTAACCCTTATAAGCCTTCCTCTATAAAATAAACTCAATATTACCAAACTCTTTAACTCACAAAGTTATTATGAGGAAAATGCTTTTAAAATCTTTTTTAAACCCTTACCTTCCATCTTAGAATCAATATTGGATAGTGGTTCCAAGGCAGTATAACACTAAAGGTAGACGACGGAGGTTAAGTGACTTGTCCAGAGTCACACACAGTTATGCAGTACCTGAGGCCAAATTTAAACCAAGGACCTCCCATCTCTAGGTCTGGCTCTTGATCCGCTGAGACACCTAGCTGCCCCATGCTTCTTAAATCTTAAAGAAATATGACAATTCATTATAATTTACCAGTTATTATAACTATTTTTGATCTATTCACTACCCATCATCCCTTGGTCTTTCAACAGATGCTCTCATTCCCTCTCTACCTTGGCACACTTTATTCGGATTCTCCTGTTTACTCTATCTAAATAAATCAGTCCAAGATGATTTAGCAAAGTCTTTAGAATTAGAAATTGAGAAAAGATGGAGAAGGGAAAGAAGAGAGATCATTCTACCTTATGGGCATTTGTGGCTCTTCTTTAAAGAAAGAATGATGATTACTGTTAAGAGAAATAATAAGGCACTTCTGGACAGTGAGCTGTGGATTTGAATTGGGAGAGAAAACATACATCGAAAAGACAGGACAGGTCTCCAGAGGCCAAGATGAAATGGGAAGATTGGTTGATGGACCAACAATGTGGGTGCAGGAAGTCCATCCTTCATCAAGAATCTAAGATTCAGGGAGGGCTGCTAAGATGACCATTTGGTTAGTTCATCCTCGGTCTTTCTATTAGAGATAGTTGCATTCTCTATTCCTGCCATATTTGGAGTCTCCCAAGCTTCCTTCTGACAGAGTTGCCCTCTTTGATCAAGAGTTCATCTTCCAGAACCTTCACCAGAATTCCAAGGACCTGGCTCAAATTTAGTGGAGCTTGGATTAGGAGTGGCTTAATGTCAGTCAAAGATATCATATGCCCTGGAAGAGTTGAGGTAGACTGAAGACAGGTCATCAGAGTTGAGTAAGTTGAAAAACTAGGAGTCTGGCCTGACCAATGTAGGGAAGAAAAAGAGTGTAAGCCAGGCCCTGAATTTATTGGATCCAGAGGTTAATAGTTGATAGCAATACATGCTCACACAGAATGGTTTGTGTTTCATTAGAGAGGCTGTTATTGATGGATGGTGATAGAAGGATTCAAATGTGGCTGTGGGATTGTTATTTCCTTCTGCTGGCCTGTGCCAGAGGGTATAAGGGAAGGAGTAGACAGCTTTCTAAAAGATACCAAGGATAGAGTGCCAGACCTGTGTTCAAATCTGGCCTCAGATACTTCCTAGCTGGGTGACCCTGAGAAAGTCACTTAACCCTGATTGCCTAACTCTTGCCACTCTTCTGTCTTAAAATTGATACTAAGACAGAAGGTAAAGGTTTAAAAAAACTAAACTAAAAGTATGCCAAGAACTGTGGTGTCTTCAGAAAAAAAAATCCTAGGTTGCAAGTGCATTGGAAGATGCCCAGAATCTGAAAGGAAGAGATCTACATTCATAGGAGTAGAGATTTGTTTAGATCTGGAAGGGACCTTAAAAGGAATTTTGTTTAACCCCTTCATTTAACTAAAGAGAAAATTGAGGTTCCCAAGAAGTGAAATGAAGGGTCTAAGGTCATACAGATGAGTCATTTATTCAATAAACACTTATTAAGCACCTACTATGTGCTAGAAACAAAGTAAATAAATGGAAGAGCCAGTATTAGAATCCAGGTCTTCTGATTCTAAATTCACTGATCTTTCTACTGCTCTACAACAAAGAAAAGGTTTGGAGAGAGCACTGTAGAAACAGAAGAATGAGAGGGAAGGTGACTAGAAGAAGGATATGGTTCAAGCTTTCTGTAGGGGGGTGTAAAGCTGTGGAGTCTGTCCAGATAAGGGGAGAAGAAGAGTTGGAGAAGAGTCCCTCCTGCCCTAGTGTGATGGCATCTGAAGAGACTCTAGGCTCAGAGTCTGTAGCTTGGGTTTGGGAAAAGAAGCAGGCAGAGAAGTAAGGGGTGAGAATTCCATTCCCACCTTTCCCATTCATCAGTGCATGGGACACATTTGCTGAGAGCTTCACAGGAATGGCTAGAGCCAAAGAAAACCCTAGTGCAGGACTCTCCTGAGTCATTCTACGGCTCTCTGGAGCCCCGAGAGCCATATTTATATGTGGCTGCCTATGCCACCTTGACAAGACACACCGAGGCCAGCTTTGTCTTATGACGTACATGCTGGGAGAGCAACCCCAAAATGAAGGCTAGGAGATTGTAATTAATGCCTGGCTAATCGAGCCTTGTCTTGCATATTTTAGGTAAGTCCACTAGGCATAAATTCCCAGTTGTTGCAAGCTCATTTCTTCATTGACTTACATTAACTCCCTAGGTTCTGCATCGAATACTATTCCTGGTTCTTGAGAAGTGCAACATATATTTGCCAGAGGGTAACAAGGATGGCTCATTCTCACAGTAAGTATACCATCTAATGCCATAATGTCCTTACTTTAGTTAGTTACCTTAATTATAATAAATCCCATTACCAAGAAAGGCTTTGTATAATAGGACTCCTATAAAATCAGTCTTGACATGATTATTAATAGTGATAAGCAGTTGGGTAGCATGATGGAAAGAACTCTAGTCTTGGAGTCAGGAAGAGGTGAATTCACATCCTACCTTAGACATCTACTGCCTGAGTGACCTTGGGCATGTTACTCAACTTTTCTTGTCTTCAGTTTGTCATCTGCAAATTGAGAAGATAATTCACAAGGCTATGTGAGGGTCACATGAAATAGCATATGAAAAGAATCTTTTAAACCTTAAAGTATGATATAAATGCTATAATTAGAATTATTATTAATTATAAAGAAAGTAGGATAATTGGTACTCTCTCAGGGTCATGTTCATGTAGGAACCACTTTTTTTTTAATAAAAATAAAAGGAAAAAGAAAACAAGCTATATATGTAACAAGGGCATAAGAGTCCTAGAATTTCTACTCAGGAAATGAGCAAAGAGAGGTTGGTGGAGTAGAGTCAGGAATTCACACAAACTCTCCCAATTTCCCCTCCCCAAACCTTTAAAGTAGCTCCAGGAATCAAATTCTGGAGCAATCAAACTGACAAAAGACAAAATGAAATAATTTCCTGCCCAAGATGGCTCAGGTGAGCAGAAAGGGTGTCACGCCAGGATTGTGGTCAAGCTTGCAGCACAGTGAGGGTCACACTGGCAGCAATGCCAGCAGCAGGTCTTGGAGGCAGCTATAACAGAAACAGCAGCAGTTTGGGCAGCTCTTAGCCCACAGACCATATAACTGGTCAGAAAGATATAACGGAGGATCTTTTTTGGTTCTGGGTTCAAGACCCTTCTGCATTGCCCATAGGGGCTGAAGTTCCAGGGTGAAGAGGAGGATTGGCCACAGGGGATCAGGGGCCCGTAGTACTTGTGGTAGTAGGGGAACAAGGTCCCTTCCTGGGTAAATGGAGAGTATATGCCAGGAAAGCAATGACTGCAGCTCTTCTAATACCACCTTGGAAGCATCAAAAGATTACAGGACCGGGAAACTTGCATCATGGAAAACCTAAAGCTTAGAAGAGTTCCCCCTTCACCCCAGGAGCAGAGCCCAACCTTAGCACAAAATTAAAAGTCAAGAAATAGGCTGTGAAAATGAGCAAACAACAATGACAATCTGACTATACAAAGTTAATTTGGTGATAGGGAAGATCAAAACAAAAACTCAGAAAAAAGACAATGAATTCAAAACTGCGAAAAGCAAAGCTTCAAAGAAAAGATGTGAATTGAATATGAGCCCAACACATTTCTGCAGAAGCTCAAAAAGAATTTTAAGAAAGGTAGAGAAGAAATTGGGGAAAGAAATGAGAGTGATGCAAGAAGATTATGAAAAGAGAGTCAATGTTTTAGTAAAAGAACTCACACAAAAATGAAAAAAAAGCATTTTTTAAAAACAGAATTGTTCAAATGGTGAAAGATACAAAAAAAAAATTCACTGTAGAGAAGATCTTAAAATGGTTTGGGGAGCAGCCAGGTATCTCAGCGAGTGGATAGAGCCAGGACTATAGATAGGAGGTTTTGTATTCAAATTTGGCCTCAGACACTTCCTAGCTGTGTGACTGGTTAAGTTAATTAACCCCAGTTGCCTAGCTAGCCTTTACTACTTTTTTTCTTTAGAACTAATACTTAGTATCCATTCTAAGACAGAAGATGAGAGGTTTTTGTTTTGTTTTGTTTTGTTTTGTTTTCAAGGAGAATCAGACAAATGGAAAAGGAAGCATAAAAGTTTACTAAAAATTATTTCTTAAAAATTAGAAATAAAAATGTTATTCAATCATTTCAATAATGGCTACCCTTCAAGACTCTATTTGGGATTTTCTTGGCAAAGATAACAGCAGTGATTTGCTATTTCTTTCTAAGCTTTTATAGATTTTTAAGATTTTCTTATAGATTTTCTAGATTTCTGCATTTTATAGTTGAGAAAACTCAGGTGAACAGGTTTAAGTGACTTAAGTGTTCAGGGTCACACAGCCAGTAATTGTTGGAGTCTGGATTTGAACTCTGCAAGATGAGTCTTCCTGCCTCCAGGCACAGCACTCTATCCACTGTACCACCAGAGAGAAGTGTATTTGGCAATAATAGGGAAATTAGAAAAAAGGAACTGGGAGAAAAGATAATGAGTTGTTGTTTTTTCTGGGATGTGTTCATATATACTGCCAATCAATTAAGAAATGCTTATTGATTAGATATTAGAGATGAGCAAGTAGCAGGACTAAAATAACCCTAAGGTTATGAAGATGGTAAACTGAGTGTTGCCATTCACAAAAACTTTGGGGGGAAATCCTGAGCCTGATTTTGGACATCATGAAGTGCTACTAGGGAGTTAAGTAGAGATAGATGGCTTACGGTGCTCTGAAGATAACGGTTTGTAGTTTAGAAGAGCAGTGAGGATTTGAGAGTCATCTGCATTGAGTTTTTAGTTCAAACTATAGGAGTAAATGATATAGCTAAAGAAGAGCATGGAGGAAGAAAAAAACAAACATCTTAGAATAGAACTATCAGTCAGGTTTGGGATATCAAGGATTACAAAGCCTCCTATTCTGTTTATATCACCCCAGCATTAACTGATATTATACATTCCAATATGGCGGACTTGTCGTATAAGATGAACACAAAAGACACATATATCCATCCATCCACTTTTATGACTGACTACTTGCTGGCCACCCATCTCTGCTAACTGCCCCAAAGAAGTTGGTTCTATTCAGACCTCAAGATGGTAGGAAGTTATTAAAGGGAAGATATTTGGGGCTCTTTGATAGCAGATAAAGGGCTCTAGTGCCTCCTAACAGTGTATCTCTCTAAAGCAAGTGGATAGACAAATCAAAAGGTTGATAGAATCCTTTTAGAGTCATGGATTGCTCTGGTGGGTGTCCAACAGTTGCGCTAGTTATCTTTTTCAGCCCTTCCTGATCAGCCCTCATCCAGACCTTTATGGAACAGGAACCTTCTAGAGTTGAGGAGAGGACAGAGATGAGGATAGGAGACCAAAAAGGAGCAGAGAGAGAGGTCAGAACAAAAGATCATTTTCTTATGATCATTCAGAAGATTCTCCACTTTGAACATCAATCATCAGAAGAGGTGATTCTGATTCCATGAGCTTTCTGGTTGAATTCTGGATAGATCAAACTAACCAACAAGAGTTTATTCATTTCCTATTACTGGTCAGGCATTGAGCTAAAAGTTGAAGGGAATTAACTCTATCTGGAATTTTCATTATAATGGAAAACATTTGATATGATTAGAATGATAAGGGTCCTGGAGAAGGGAGCAGGAAGGAAAGCACTCACCCATAAAAGCATCTTGTAACAGGAATAATTTGACACTAAAGCATTCCCAGTTGGATTATGCATGCTGTCAGAGCCCAAATTGTCTAGAGAAAGTGGCCCTGGTAATGAGCCCCTCCTTCACTCATTAAGGCACATTCAATTACATACTTACATAGAGCTAATCTGGACTCTAAGCATGACTCAATGCGTGCTTTATCCAGAACAGATTACTTTCATAACAACAAAATCTTAATCACAGATTTATAGATAGAAGAGACTTTAAGATGGAGGAGGATTCTATCCTTCTAAGTCATCTAGTCCAACACTCTCATTTTCTAAATGGAAAATTGAAGGTCAGAGGGAGAAACAACATGTCCAAAATCATAAAGTAAAAGAGAGGTGAATAGGTGGGGCAATAGATATCCTTTGGAGCTAGCGACAAGAAAAGCTGAGTTCAAATTCTGTCTCTGATACTTAGAAGTTGGTGGGTCACAACTTTTTTTTAAACCTTTACTTTCCATCTTAGAATCAATATTATGTCAGTTCCAAGAAGAGCAGTAAGGGTTAGACAATGAGGGTTAAGTGACTTGCTCAGGGTCACATAGCTAAGAAGTGTCTGAGGACCCCCTATCTCTAGGCTGGTTCTCAATCCACTGAGCCACCTAACCACCACCAGGTCACTTAAATTTTCAGGATCTCAGAAGTGGAGGCAACAATTATGTCCATCTCTGAAGGTAATTGCAAAGATCAAATCTTATATATATATTCACATGTGTATGCATATATAAACATGCATGCCCACATACATATACATATGAGTATGTGGTCAGCAAGTTTTAAAATGCTATATAAATGAGAGCTATATTATTGGTGGCAGAATCTGAGCTAGATTAGGTTACCTTACTTCTAATATATAGCCCTCTTCCACAGCCCCACTACCTCAGTACATGATGGATGGAGCTCACTGAAGTCTGGCATTGTTCCCAGAGTCACTGCAGTCAGGCATTACATTTCTCTCTAGTTGTTCTATACCAGTGATTTTCTCCTTCCTCTTCTTTTTTCAGCCTTAAAGCAAAAATGTCTTTCAAACATCTGCACATCTGTCTGAAGCCCTGAGAGAAACACTGAAGCACAGCTCTGAATTTGTTCCACCTTCTTGGCTGTTCTGCCCAAACCACAATGCCATCAAGATCACCACCAGGAACTGATTTGTTTGTTTGTTTGTTTGTTTGTGGCCGTCCTTGTTCTGGTGGTGGTTTTAAATCAGCCCTTTGTTTTCTCTCCCTGGTATAGCTGGTGTCAGGCTGCTGTTGGAGGTGGCAGCGGTGGGGCACACACAGATTATAGGCACGAAAAGCTGTCCAACCTGTTTCTCGTTCATAAACACATCAGTTACAGGCCTGTAGATAGAAGGTCATCTTGGACCCAGTAAGATCAGTTGGGCACAGAAGATAAATGTCAAAATGCCTACGAAGGCAAACCCAGCTCTGTACTTGGGAAGTGATGGCTCATGAAGCTTGTTGGTAAGGCAAAAATGCATCCCAGAGTCCTTTAAAAACTCACCACAGAGAATTTTCCCTTTGTTTTCATGCTCATTAAAGAGGCTAGTCCCCAAGCAAATACCACTGGCTCTGTTTTGGTGTTCTGGTAAGGTAAAACATCTCTGAGAAGATATGGATACTCTCCTCTTGTCAGCAAGGGATTACGGGCAGAATGCATACACATGTTGGCAAATGAGATGATTATTGCAGCTGTCATTTTGGTTAGTTTTTATTTTTTTAATTGATCTCTCTCTGCCTCTCTCTCTTTCTCTCTCTCTCTCTCTCTCTCTCTCTCTCTCTCTCTCTCTCTCTCTCTCTCTCTCTCTGTGCCTCTGTCTCTGTCTCTGCTTCTGTTGCTGTTTCTGTCCTGTCTCTCTATCTCTCTGTCTCTCACTCTCTGTCTCTGCCTGTCTCTGCCTGTTTCTGTCTCTCTGTCTTCTCTCTCTTCCCCCCACACTCATACACACACACACACATACACCCTAGCTGCTATTACCCTCTTTCACATAGCTAACTTATTTTGTTTTATATATTGAATATCTCTATCAGTACCACCTCAAATGAATACCTCCCTCCTTCCCAGTTCATCTTTGTGGGCTGTGTTCCTCCATTAGAAAAATAGGAATAGCTATTCCTGCCAATAGGTAGATGCTTGCTTGTTTTTACATCTACCGCACTTAGAACTGTATTGGGCCCATAGTATGCCCTTAATAGATATCCAATCAATCAACCTTTCTATCTTATTATCTATGTATAGGTAAAATAAGCTGATAGATACATACATACATACATAGGAAAGATAAATAGAAACACATAGAGATAGATACACTGATACAATAGAGAGAAATGAGAGAGAAAGATAAAGATAGAGAGATGATAGAGATAGATAGATGGTAGATAGAGTTAGATGGATGTAGCTATAGAGAGATAGAGATAGATAGGTAGATAGATCAATAGAGAGAGAGAAATAGAGACAATAGATAGAGATAGATGATAGACACAGACAGACAGACAGACAGACAGATAGATAGATAGATGGATGGATGGATGGATGGATGGATGGATGGATGGATGGATGGATAGATAGATGGATAGATAGATGGATAGATAGTAGATATAGATGGATATAGATATAGAGAGATAGAGACAGATAGTGAGAGAGAGAGACCTTTCTCTAACATGCAAAAACTGGCTGTTTGAACCTACTAGGCAAGTCGCCTGACTTTCTCATTGCTCTAAGTAGCTGCCTACAATTCTAAAGAGCATAGAAGCTGCCTGCCTACATTAGGAAAAGGGGTTTCATTATCCAGGAGTTATGTATGTCAATAAAGTTGCTGGTCCACTTTCTCTGTATATATAAGCACATGCATGCGTGTTTTCTCTTTTATTGAAATGTAAGCTACTTGAAGGCAAGATTGTTCCACCTTTGACTTTGTATGTCCAGGATATGTGTCTGGTATATAGTAGATACTTAATAAACGTTCGGTGATTGCCCAATTGAAATGTTACAAGAGTGGATTTAATTCTGACATAGATAGAAGTATATCTGGAAATGACTAATATATAAAGGCAGAAGGTGAAAGAGGAAAAAGTAAAAAGGAGAAGAAAAAAGAAAATCTGCCTCTTCTACCTCAGTGTATGGCACATGGTAGGCACTTGATAAATGCTTGTTGCTTTTAACCTATATTACAAACTTAATCAATGTATTACTGAACATTTTGCTTTTCTATGGCAAAACTATTTCTGGAAAAGGAGAGGCTCCCAAAGCCAGTTTCAATGAAATCTTTTAAGTAGCCAAGACATACCTAGAAACTGTGTGTGTGTGTGTAGGTGCACACATGACAGAGAGACAGACTGAAAGAGAGATAAAAAGAGGGAGTGAAAGGTGGAGGAAGAGAGAGAGAGTGAGAAATACACATCATCTCAAGAATCAGAAGCTTCAAGAATGGAAGGAATTAAAAGATCATCCATTTACCTATTTCTCTAACACTACACCAAGTAAGCTGCTATCTGGCACGGTGGATAGAGTTCCAAGCCTGGAGTTACAAATTCTTCTTTTCATGAGTTCAGATTCAATCTCAGACACTTACTAAGTATGTGACCTTGGATAAAACCCTTAACCTTGTTTGTCTCAGTTTCTTTATCTTTAAAATGAGTTGGAGAAAGAAATGACAAACCATTCTAATATCTTTGCCAAGAAAACCCTAAATGGGGTCATAAAGGGTAAGATACAATTAAATAACAATAGATCGAGCAGCTGGGTGGTGCAGTAGATAGAATGCCAGGTCTAGAGTCAGGAAGACTTTTCTCCCTGAATTCAAATCTGGCCTCAAATACTTACTTACTTACTAACTATGTGACCGTGGGCAAATCACTTGCAACTGTTTGCCTTAGTTTTCATATCTAAAATGAGCTATAGCAGTAATAACAAACCTTTTAGAGATGAAGTGTCAAGGTCCACCCACAACCTACCCCCAGACTGTGTGCCCTGCCTGCCCTCCCACCAAATGTTGGGCATGCCTTATACCCCATACAGGAGAGAGAGAAAGTGGTCCCATTGGGCTGCTGGGCAGAGGGGTGGGGAAAGTGAGGAATGTCCTCTGTGCAAGTAAAGAGGGGGAGGCAACTAGCCTGAGCACACTATTCCTCTCTAGCTCTGCCATCTATGAGCTGCCCACCTTACCCCCTGTGCCCTCCCATTGGCTGCTGGGCAGAGGGGTGGGTGATATGAAAAAATGTAGTCAAGAGTGGTGGAGATGGGTTGGGGAGCATCTCCTCCTGAGTCCCTCTGTCTTTTCAGTAATGGACTCTGGGGGAGGGTAGCCATGTGCCCACAGAGAGAACTCTGCATGCCATCTTTGGCACCTGTGCCATAGGTTTGCCATCACTGCTCTAGAGTATCTTTGCCAAGAAAATTCTAAATAGGGCCATGAAGACTCAGACTCAACTGAAGCAACTGAATAGCAACAACACACCTAGAGTATGTATCCTCTTTCCAGCATCCCTGTAGCTGGATGGTCACCTAGCTAACCTTTTTTTTTGGAATCCCTCTAGCAACAGGAAACTCACTTTTTCAGGACATAATCCCTTCTCTTGCTGTATAGCAAGAAATGTCAAATTTTGGCCTTTAAAAGAGTACAATTCTAATACCCTGTAACACATAGGTGGTCCATTTGCTTTCATCAGGAAGGCTAAATTCACTTTATGGATCTTTAGAATTAGAATAGAACTCAATTTTTAGTTACATTAAGTGCTTTCCCCAAAAAAAACTCCAAGGTAGGTAGTTATTCCCATTTCAGGAAACCAACTTACCTAAGAGCACACAGCATCTAAGCAGGAAGTAGAACCCAAGTCTCCAGTTCTTCAACACTTTGAGAAGACCTGATTCTTATAAGAGGCAAGAAGAACCTTAGAGGTCTTTGATGTAACTCCCGAATTTTACAGATAAGTCAAGACCTCATAGAGGTTAAAGGATTTGCCCAGAGTTATACTACAATTTATTAGAAGAGCAAGAATCCAAACCCAGATTCTTCAACTCAAAAACAAATTATCTTTCCACTGCACCTGAGATTTATTCTTAATACTGCATTATTTGATTCCTAATTCTGTTCAGTAATGTCGTTTTCAAAACCTCTTCCTCATTCCTTTGTCTGACAAAGGCTTCTAAAATTGGGGTGGGTAATTAAGATTGAGAGGATATGCTTTATCCTGTCTAGTAAATAAAAATGAATTTAAGCTAAGTATGTCTTGGAGTAGTGTCACAACATTCTGGATTCCCCCATTGGGATGAATGGAAGAAAGTACATTTTAATCAGACCTAACTTGATTTCTCCTTCTAGATAAGCAAGTATATTAGAACACTGTGGTCAAATGACACATGTAAAACCCAGAGGAATTGTGTATTGGCTACAGGAGGGGTGAGAGAAGGGGACAAAGAACATGGATCCTGTAAAAAATTATTATTAATTAATTAAATAGAAAAATTTTAAGCCAAAAAATTAATACTATGATCAGGTATATGATTTTTCCCATCATCATGAGAGGAATCAGAGAGGGACTGGAAAATATTAACCCATCTCCACATCAGGTGTCTACCAATTATAGATATCATGAGCTGTCTGGGAGAGGACTGAATAAGGAATAATGAGCTTCCAAAATTGTATTTAATGACTCAAGATACCGAATGAATTTGCCTTTTATCATGAAGAAAATCATGAACCATTTAATTTATTGGTTATTTTTTTTTTACCCAGAACCCAGGATCTTTGAAGGTTTCATCATTATATACCTTTAATGTTCTCAATATTATTTCTAGATCCTCAAACAATTTCCACTCTTGTGAGTAGAGAAAGCCAAATTCTCAATCAACTTAACAACCTATGGCTAAAGGCAAGGCTTTTGTTTTTCATCCAGCAAATGTCCCCAGTTAAACTTCCAGGTCCATAAAAACCTTGACCTGTAGATGCAGAGAGGCCTAGAAACATAAATGGCAACAGATTCAAAAGCACTGGGTTCAGCTCCTGACTGTTAACACATTAACAAGTAAGGCACATTCTTCCTCTGGGTCTCAGCTTCTTCAGCTATAAAATGAGAATGATTAGATCATATAGTCCCATTGTTTGTAGTGCCCATTGATTTGGGAATGGCAAAATACAGAGCCATTCATTGGTGTACGTTGCTGTTCCATAAGAAACAACAAATGTGATGAATTTTGAGAAATCTGAGAAGACTTATATGAACTGATTCAAAGTGAAGTAAGTTGAGGGAGTAAAATAATTCAGACAGAAACTGTAATTGCCAAAACAAAGAACAAATAAAATGAAAACTGACTTTTGTGTAATTTATTGACCTAATCTGGCCAAGGTTTAGAATTGAAAAAATTAAACCTTCCTCTCTTCATTACAGAAATAGGGGTCCATGAGTGTAAATGACTGTGTATACAATTAGATGAGTTCAATGGGTTAATTGGTTTGGCTAAACTGATTCTAAATCTCTTTTTAAATCTTTTTTTTTTTCTTTTAGAAAGCATGACTTATGGGGGAGGGAAAGAAGAAAAAGAATATTTGGAAATAGTGTTATAAAAACAAAAAGGCATCTATCCTTCTATCTATTCCTGTATCTATCTATGCATATTGTTATATCACCTTCATTTCCAAATTTATATGTACATGTATATAGTATATATGTGTATGTATCCATCTACATATATCTGTCTTATTTCTCATCTTTAAAGTGGGAAAAAGAATATCACTTACCTCACAGCACTGTTATAGAAATGAGATCATTTTCTTTAAAGCTCTTTGTAAACATTAAAGCCTTTATTAAAAAAAAAAAAAGATTTACTATGTAAAATATGGCCAGTCAGGAGGGTCACACCCACCTGCACTGCGGAATTAGCAAGAGGGAGAGAAAATTGAGAGTATTGGAGAGAGGAAAGGGATGAATTTTCCCCTCGCTTCCCTTTGGGAAAGGTCCCCCTCCTTGAGGGACTGAATAGGTCTCCTCGGAGAGTGGATCTGGAAAGTGAAAGTTTACTTAGAGGCAAAAGCTTTAGTGAAGTGATTCACTGCCTCCCTTCTTGATCTCAGCTATTGTTGAGAAGCAGGATAGACTTCCCTGCCTCTGAGTCCTTCCAATACCCCAACTACCACTTCTTCCCTTTAAGAACTGGGTTTACTCCTCAACCCAAGGGAGAGGATTGATCTGTGGGTATAGTTGTTGGTTCCCCAAGCTCTTGAGCTAATCCTCCTCTTTGGGGAGAGGTATAGTTCACCCCAAATCTTCAGTCCCTTTCTTTAGTGTCAGAAAGCAGACAGACCTGATCTGAGTAGTAATTCTTTTAATTGGGATCACTCAGGGAAGGGAGGAATGAATGTATTGGGTGAGGAGAGTGGGTAGCAGGAATCCCTATTTACTGGCAGACTGACCCCCCAAATCTTGGGGGTCCAGACTCTCAGCCTCAACCGCTCTTCTGGTCAGCTGCTGGGTTTGTCCATACTCCTGAGCTAATCTGGTTAGGGTGATAGAGTTCGGGACAAATTGGGGATAGAGAGGTGGAGAATAATCCTTGGAGAGGATTTCCTTAGTAGATGGCTTCTTTCAAAATCCAGTCTATAATATTTGATCTGAATGAGAGGTTTCAGGGGTTCACTAGGAAGCAGTTGCTGTCCAGGGGGATCCCCCAGACTCAGAGATCCTTTTCTCAGGCTCTCAGCTGGAGGAGTGAGTTGAGCTGGCAGTTTTGAGTTCTCCTAGTTTCTGTGCTCTCCCTAGAATGTTGGGCTTCTTCCCTTCCACCCCACCCCCACATGGGCTGCTTCTTGCTCCTCTGGTTCTAATTTCTCTCTTTTGCGTTTTCCTCTCTTACATCTATTATAATCATTATTCTTTTAAAAGCTTCTCTTTCTAGTTTTAGCATTATGTGTAGGATAGTTGTATTTTTTCCAGTTTTTTTTTTTTTGCTGAAAATCTTTTATTTTGTGCAATTTTTAATTTTGATAAAAATTAATCATAAACCAGACATGGTGGTATAAACCTGTATTCTTGCTATTAGGAGACTGAGGCTGAGGATCACTTGAATTCAAGAGTTTTGAACTGCAAGAGGACTAAGCCAATTGGGTGACAGACTTGATCTGGCACCAATATGGTGGGCTTTCCAGAAGCAGACAATACACCAGGCTGCCTAAGGGGGAGCTAAATGAATCTGGGCAAAGTTCTCAAATACATCAATGGTGGGTTGGTCCCATGAGTGTCTGCTATACTTTCAGTCTCAGTGATATAGGAAGACCCTATCTCCGGAAAAAAAAAAGGATGGGGAGAACAGATTATAAAAGGTGGTGTAATTTTTTTATATACCTCAAATAAGACGCATGACAAAAACAAAACCATCTTATTTGTAGTCTGTGTTTATTCTTTTTGTTCTTGGAATACACTAGGGAATCTGGAAAGGATTTTGTCTTTGTTGTATATGTTTATTTGAATTCCAGTGGGGATTTTTTTTCCCTATAGTTATAAGTTGATAATATATTTTGTTTGTTTGCTTATTTTTAAACTCTTACCCTCAGTCTTAGAATCAATACTAATTGTCCTTTCTAAGGCATAAGAGCTGTAAGTGAAATTAAGTGATTTACCCTATGTCACGCAGCTAGGAAATATCTGAGACTACATTTGAAACCAGGAATTAACATCTCCAGACCTGTTGTTCTGTCCACTGAGCCACCTAATGTCTTGATCATACATAAGTAATGGAAATTGAATCACATAAAATAGTTATGGAAATGGACCTCTAGCAGTTGGAGCCCCAAGAAATTTCCAAAGAATTCATGGACAGATGTGACTTTGTGCTAAAACCCACTTAATTATTACTGAGAAAGAAGAGTGCTAACTTAATGGAGCTTTTACAAAAGGAGAGACAGCTCCTGTTTCTCATTCTTCCTTAGACTATCCAGGTGGTATTATCTAACCCTGACACTTCCTGTGGGGAAGAAGAAGTGGCCTTCTCTACAATGGCATCATAGTGACTGTTCCTTATTGACTGCTAGAGCATGGACTCAGCTAGGCAAGGGGCTGGCTACCTCTTCAACTGGGTGTTTTTCTTAGCCTAAGTGTCTGAATAGTGGTCAACAGATGGTCTTAGAGGAAGCTTAGTGATTTCAAGAAGTCAAAACTCCTTGATCCCTCAGTGGGGTCTGGCTTCATTGTGGGAGATGCCCTCTTTCTGCCCCACCAGGATGATTCTTTAAAGAGATTATCACTGAGAGGAGGAGCCCAATTACTTCAAGGGAGACAGAGTAGGTTGAAATATAAAATATCTAAACAATAGTCTCCAAATTGCTTCATGTTCTGATGTCTAAGTCTCAATCTCCAGGCAGAATAAAATAATACTCATTTAAACTGTACATTCTATCCTGTTTCACATCTTTGTCAATAGGTGCATGCTGTCAGCTTTATTGGGTTGCTGTTTTTGGTTTGTTTTTGAGCATTTCTTTCATACCGAGGAAACAAATGAAAGATTTCTACTGCACATTGAGTGTGTACTTCACCCCTGTGGGAAACACTAGACATAAGCCAAATCCTTAGCTTTGAGCAATTTTCCTCAAGACTCCAGGGCAAGGGGGATAAAGAACAAAAAGTGACACGGGGAGCCTGTTTCTCCTTTCAAGAAGCCAGGGTACGTGAGGATTGAAGTGAGTCTTTGAGTATGTGGAGAGGGTATACTATGGTTGATAGGCAAAGTGTTAAAGGCGCCATGTTTGGGATCCAACAATGGTCTATATTGTTTGACTTTTTTAATGAAAAAAGAAGAATTGCATGCAGCTCCCTTATGGATTCTACGTTTATTTGGTTAATTAGCTAAAAATTGAGACAAAAAATCTTGACAATTTAATAAGGAACATATACATTTAATAGCATGATAAAAGTATCTTAACCATTTACAAAGAGTAGGTTTAGGGAAATTGTGCAATGATTTAATAAAATTTAGTCTATGTTGGGAACAAAGCAAAAGACAATCCTTTGTTCATGTCTAAAGACTACAGAATACCAAAAGACATCTGGTTCCTTCCAAGAAATGCATTTTCTAGGGGCAGCTGGGTGACTCAATGGATAAAAAGCCAGACCTGGAGATGGGAGCTCCTGGGTTCCAATTTGGCCTAGCTGTGAAACCCTGGGCAAATCACTTAACCCCAGTTGCCTATCCCTTACAGTTCTTCTGCCTTGGAACCAATGGTATCAATGCTAAAATGGAAGGTAAGGGTTTCTTCTTTTCTGAATCCTGCTGGTATATTTCATATGCTGAGGCAGCTGAGGCACCTAGGAGTGGATCAAGGGTTAGATTTGGAGTCAGAAATGCCTAAATTTGAATTTTGCCTACGATACCTGCAAGTGATGTAATCTTTCTTAACCTCAGTTTCCTCATTCATAAAATGGGTATAATAACAGCACTTGCCTCAGATGGTTGTTTTCAAAGAAGAACAATGACATCATGAGATCATATCTTGAGTTGCAAGTGAATTGGAGTTAAGTGAGGCAGAGTCGCACAGTGGTCAGCCTCATTCTCTTCCAGTCATTGAAGTTCAGTGGAAAGACAAAAGTCAGACCTACTGGCAATGGTAGTGAATGACCCTAGTGTCTTCAATGTCTGATCATGTTCTCAGAGCTCCATAGAGTCCACTTCAATCACCTCTGTGTCCATTGGAACAAATTGTTCTCCTCTGCCCATTCTATCAAGAGGAGTCTTGCTGGGAATAGACATCTCTTTCAATGGATTTTAGGCCTGTTTGGATTTGATGAATTTGAGGCATGGTTAATATATGTATATATGTATGAGCATGTGTGTGTATACATATGTATATTTATAAAATAAAAATTTATAAAAATATAAAAAAGTTTATAAAATAGTAAAATAATAGTAAAATATATACAAAGTGTATGTTAATTATTAATATTTTGTATAAATATATTATGAAGATTAAATAACATATATAGAGAGATAAAGTACAGGTCAATTATTGCTTTTATATGCATATTTCTCTCTATATATAAAAATATATACAAAATATATTCTAATTATTGCTATTTCATATTTCTATAATTTTAATATTTCTATTACTGTGATAATATTTTACTCAACATCTCTCTTATTATTTATATATAAAGTGTATGTTAATTATTTAACTATTATATATGTACATGTTATATTAAACTGTATATAATAAAGTACATATTAATGTGTTACTACTGTTCCCTTCCCCTCTTTCTCTCTCTCCTGATCCACCTTCTGTGGTTGCCTCATTATGTCAATGAATCACTGAATAAACTTGGCTTTATATATTTTTTGTATATATTTATGTACTGGAAGTAAAAGTCCAGGATCAGCCCTAAATTGTCTTTCATGTAATAAATAGTCTCTGATATGAAAACAGAAATTATATCCCTACTAAATCTTCTCTTCCCCAGATACAATATCACTATGGAATAGTGAAGAGCTCTTACTAGAGCTTGAACAGTAATTAAAGAAAGCAAATAAATGTACTCCTAAAATGATTAGAGAGTCGCATGTAGCCTAGGAACAGACAAGAAGAAAATGAATAAGAAAACATTTCAAAGGCAAGGATCCATTTAATCCTGCCAGTGTGCCCACCTCCACCCTATACAATTTTGAGAGTGAGGTCAGGAATGGGGGACCTCTGATATTACTTGAAATAGTGTTGGAGTAGATTTTCCAGGTCATTTATTTAAGCCTTCCATTCAAAGCATCCCTGACAATAGGTTATTGAGATAGTGCTTGAATATCGTTAGGAGCTAATTAAACTGATGGTCAGGAGGTCTGGATTTCAGGCTCTGTTCTGTCCTAATAATTTCTGTGTCCTTGATCAAGTCAGTACTTTTTTCCATGGCTTTGATCAAGTCAGCCTGCATCTGTAATTAGGCAGTTGGTCTAATTGAGTCATAAAGTTCTCTCCCATTCTAACATTCCATGACTCCATCACAAGATTCATCAGTTTTCTCATTATTATGTAAGAGGCATCCCTCGAGTTACTTGGGATAAACACAAACCTGAGAACTCAGGAAGGGTCTGACTAAGAAGAGCACAGAGTTAAAAGGAGTTCTCTAAGGTAGAATAAAAAAAGAAAAAGAAAAGAAAAAGAAAAGAAAGAGAAAGAGAAAATAAAGAGGAAAAGGTAGTTAAGGAAGGAGATAGAAAGTCAAGAAAAAAAGAAAAAAGAAAAAATATTGATAAGGAAAAGAAAACAAATTTAGAGGATGCCAGAAAGAAGAGAGAAATGGAAAAGAAGAAGAGCAGAAAAAAAAGGAAAAGAATAAAATGAATAAGAAAAAGCAATTTGAAGGGGGGAAGAAAAAGAAAATAAAGAAAAAGTGGAGAAAGAGGAGAAAAGTTGATAGGGACAAGAAAATGAATTTTGAGGATGATAGGAAGAAGAGGAGAAGTAAGAAGAAAAAGGAAAGGGGGAAAAGAGGAAGAGGAAAAAATGAATAAGAAAAATAAAGAGAGGAGGGAAAAGTCAAGAAAGAAAAGAGGACAAGAAAAATTTGATAGGAAAGATAAAACAGAAGAAAACAGGTTAAGAAAGAAAAAGATAAATAGGCAAAAAATCAAAAAGAGAAAAGGAAGGAAAAAGGAAAGGGGAAGGGAAGAGGAGGAAGATGAAAAGGAAAAAAGATGGATGAGTACAGGTGAAGAAAGAAAAAAGAGAGGAAAAGAAAGAAGACTAAATAGAGGATAAAGGAGAGGAAGAGAAAGGAGGAAAGGAAGAAGGGAAAGACAAAGGGGAGCAAGAAGATGGAAGATGAGGAGAATGAAGAAGAGAAGGAAGGCAAGGAGGGACAAGAAGATAGGAAGAAGATGGAGGAGGAAAAATGGAGGAGGAAAAGGAAGGTAAGAAGAAGGAAGGCAAAAGAGAAAGAGAACAAAAATGGAGGAAGGGGAAAATGGACTAAAAGGAAGAAGATGGAGGAGGAGGAAGAGGAAGATCAAGGAGAAAGAAAATGGAGGAAGAAGAGAAGGAGAAAGAAGATGGAACAGGAAGAAGATAGAAGAAAAAGAGAACAAAAACAGAGGATGAGAAAGAAGAGGAAGAGGAACAAGGAAGAGAAGGAAGAAGATGGAGGATGTTGACAAAAACAACAAAAAGGAGGAAGAAGAGGTAGAGTTAATCACATCCCAGAGAGGGCAGGGGTTTTATGACCTTTGAGAGTTCCCCTACCCTCCTTCTGAGGCCAGGTTTTAGTACTGAAACAATATTGTTTCAGCTTCAGGTTTCCTCTCTACTGCAGACAACCTGGTCTGGGACTTGAGGGAATTGCCCTCCTTTTGTCCTGGGGAACCATGCCCATCTTGGACAAGAGTAGTAGTGGCAGGACCCTGATCTCTCAGTGTTCTGAGGCGATCAGAAATGGTGACCCAGACATTAAGATGGGACACCCTTCTTGGTTATCTTAGGAGCAAATTAGTGACCCCACCATGTCCTGTTCACCTGGAGCCAGGGCTCAGCGTTCAGCTGGACTCACAACTCTCAGCCCTTGGGGAATGAGGTGGTGGTGATGGTAGGGCATGGAGGTAGTTTCAAAGGATAGAGGGGAGATGTAGTGAGTGGAATGTGGAGGGAGATCTGGTGCCCTAGTTTAGCTGACCTGTGAGCATTGAGACACTTTTTGGTGTTAATGTAGTTATTCCGTTTTTCTATTTTCAATAAATGACTCATTTTCACCTCTAAAATGTGATGTTAATACAATTGATGATAAAAAATAATTCACATGCTGTCCTTCCCCTACACTATTTGCATTGAATAGGGTTACATTTATATAGGACTTTAAGATTTTCAAAGTCTTTTACACATATTTGATAATAAAAATGACTTAATCTTTTGAGGAAGAAATTCAAAGCTCTGAGGTTCATTAGAATTAATTTGCATAGATTTCAGCCTTGACCAAGTTTAAATGTATGTGCCTAGTTAGTGGGATGTTTCATTGTCAGGCTTTGTCTCTATGATTTTATTTTTTCAATTTATTGACATATATAAAAAGGTCTAGTCAAAAATCAAAAAGCTGGAATAATTTTTTTCTGCACTGAAATTCTTCCTGATCATACGTTGTTCTGCTGATGCCAATCGTATAGTTTTGATCTTTTCAACTGAAGAGCTCACCAGCTCCTTAGAGTTTCTGTGGTCAGTGTTCTAGGCCCAGTGTCAGGGCTGGAGAGCTGTGTCCAGAGACTAAGAAGACAAGTTGAGTAAGCTGATACTGAGTAAGATGATGTTGAGTAAGTCACAATTTCATTAGTTAAACTGTATAAAATATTTGGAGATGGATGCATACCATCATCTCTAAAATGGTTGCTGCTAATGAGAAGGGGACTAGCTATTATACCCTTTATTATGACAAGAAAATGCAAGAAAATATATCATCTTTCATTTTATTTTTTTTTATTTTTTTAACCAATTACATGTAATAACAAATGTCCACATAAATTTTTCAAAGTTATGTGATCCTAATTATCTCCCTTCCTCTTTCCCTCTCTTCTCCAGAAGCTGACAAGCAATTCAATCTGGATTATATATTTAATATATAATCAAAATATATTTATTTTAAGGGAGAAGACTAGATTCTGGACCATGAGACCCTAACTGAATCAGTCTTTGGCTTAGAAGTAGCAGCATTCTTCAGGGACCTGGACTCAAGACCTACCATAGGTGCAGCCACTGGTGATGCCAAACAACCATTACTACCCAACCCTGCATAACATGGTGACTACAGCATCCTCAGAACCCCAGTTTCCAAAAGAGCAGGCTCTACAGAAGAAAAGACTGCAAAATGAAACAGATGAGTTGAATAAGAAAGAAACTGTGAAGGAAATGAAGAAGGCTGTCAATGGATGGATGAAGAAGGTCAGAGAGAATTTGGGGAAGAGAATTTAAGGAAAAAATTGAAGATCGACATGAGCTGAAAGAGGAAAAAGTAGATCCCATCTCAGTGAGGCCTGCAGTGGAAGAAGAAGGATTTTGAAGAAAGTGCCACAAGGAGGAGGAGGAGGAAGAGAACTCAAGAAAATGCAGAAGGAGTGGCAAAGTAAGTAAGAAAAGATGTGTTGGTAAGGTAAGAATTTAAGGACAGAAGGAAAAGGAAGTTGGATGGGTTTGTCTGTTAGATGCTGGATGAATGTAGAGAAAATAGACCAGTGTGACTTTCAAGTTGTTAAGAGGTGGAAAAAGAAAAAAAAAGGAAATAGAGAACAGCAGTGGTGTAGAGCTGTAAAGGGATTAAATCTGTTTAAAAAAAAAAGAAAGTAAATCTTGTCTAAATGATAGGATAAGGAGAGATACTGGATAGAGGGTTAGATTGGGAGTCAACAAGATCTTAGTGGAGCTGGTGGCTCAGTGGATTAAGAACCAGGCCTAGTCCTAGGTTCAAATTTGACCTGAGACACTTCCCAGCTGTGTGACCCTGGGCAAGTCACTGTACCCCCCCAACCCCCCATTGCCTAGCCCTTACTACTCTTCTATCTTGAAACCAATACATAGTATCTAAGATCTAAGTGCAAACCTTGCTCAGACAATTATTAGCCATGACATTGTAGTCAAGTCACTTAATCTTTTTCAGCCTCTATCCAGCTAGACTTTTTTTTAATGACTATTACTTACTTTTGGTGATTCATATGAGCGATTCTTCAAGAAAGGAAACTAGAAATGTATTGACAATGATTATGAAGCCCTAATCAAGAAATTGAAGACTGTGGGGACATAGTTGTTGTCTTCTTCATTGCTCTCTTTTAAAGATAAGAGATACTTAAGAATAAACTAACTCCTGAGGAAATTTGGTGGTTAAGATGATATCTGAGAACGGAATTTGGATTTCTGAAACATGGCTTAAAATATAAGAATTATAGGACACTGGCTATGGATGCAGTGTACCTAACAAAAACTGGTAAGAATTTCTCTGCCTACTGTCTTACAAATCTCAGGAGAACTTTTAACTAAAAAGAATCAGGAATAGATTGAAAAATGAGTAAAAAAATGTGGCATGTGAAGATAAAGGAATATTACTATATCATAAGAAACTGTTAATATGAAGAATCCAGACAAGAATGGACAGACTTATATGAACTGATGCTTAGTGGAGCAAGTAAATACAGGAAAATTATAAACTCGACTACAAAAACTCATTTAAAGAGAAAAATCAACTCATCATATTATGTAATTATAATGACAGATTTGACCCCAGAGAAGAAATGAGAAAATCCCTTTCACACTTTTCCTTTTAAAGGACTGTGGGGGGTGGGTGTAGAAATGACATGTACTCTGAGACTCAGTAGAATGGATTGGTTAATTTTCCTAAACCGATTTCTTTTCTTTGAAAAAATGTTTGTCATACAAGAGGGCAAAAGGGAAATATTCAGAAATAAAGGTGCTAAAAATAAAGGATCAATTTTTTTATAAAGATAAGAAAGATAGGGGGGCAGCTGGGTAGCTCAGTGGATTGAGAGCAAGGTCTAGAGATGGGAGGTCCTAGGTTCAAATCACTTCCTAGCTGTGTGACTCTGGGCAAGTCACTTAACCCTCCATTGCCTAGCCCTTATCTTTCTTCTGCCTCAGAACCAATTGATTCTAAGATGAAAGGTAACGGTTTTTAATAAATGAATAAACAAACAAACAAATGGATGAAGGAAGGAAGAAAGAGAAAGAAAGAAAGAAAGAAAGAAAGAAAGAAAGAAAGAAAGAAAGAAAGAAAGAAAGAAAGAAAGAAAGAAAGAAAGAAAGAAAGAAAGAAAGAAAGAAAGAAAGAAAGAAAGAAAGAAAGAAAGAAAGAAAGAAAGAAAGAAAGAAAGAAAGAAAGAAAGAAAGAAAGAAAGAAAGAAAGAAAGAAAGAGAAAGAAAGAAAGAAAAGAGAAAGAAAGAAAGAAAGAAAGAAAGAAAGAAAGAAAGAAAGAAAGAAAGAAAGAAAGAAAGAAAGAGAAAGAGAGAGAAAGAGAAAGAGAGAAAGAGAAAGATAAGGGAGAGAACAATTTATATATCTATTTAAATAGATATATAAATTCTCTACATTAAAAATAGATAGATCTGATATGATACACTCACAAACAAAATCTAAAAAAGAAGTAAAAAGTAAAACTCATGGCTTCAAATGGCACAAATGCCCTCAGTTTAGTAGTAGACAAACTGAACTAGAGGTCATAACACAAAACATTACTGATATGAGTATCATTGAGATTTTTGTTGGTTGAGGTTTGAAATATGGCTTTGGATGAGTACATCTTACTCAAAACAGACCAGGATAAAAAAAAAAAGTGAGATGATATGGAATTGGATAATAAGAAGTTAAACTCTCCTGCAAAGAAATCTAGGAACAAGAGTACGGATACATGGTAGAGAATAGTTGGGTTAAAATTAATAGAAAAACAAATAGAATTAATTTTGTTATCAGAGTATACAAATCAAGGAGGGAGAAAAGAAAGGGAGCTAGAATACACTATCAAAGCAACTAAGATTTGCTTACAGGATAGCTAGAAGCTATAAAAGATAGATTACTAGGCCTGAAGGCAGGAGCTCTGAGTCCAAATCTGTATTTATTACCTGTGTGGCCCTGGGCAAGTCACTCAATTTCTGTTTGCCTTAGTTTCCTTAACTGTAAAATGAGGATATTAATAGCATTTATCTTGCAGGGCTGTTGGGAGGTGCAAATGAATATTATTTGTCAAAAAGCACTTAGCCCACAGTAGATGCCATATAAATGCTTTCTTCCTCTTTCTGACATATGTCCAAACATAATAATGACAGAAATATGGGATAGGTGGCTGGAGAATAAAACCTTGCCTCTTTAGCTTACTTTTTGGTCTTCTGTAGATTTATTTGCAGGCTAAGGCAGAGAAGATTTTAGAAATATATAACCCCCCCCAAAAAAATTATTATAACAAAAGGCCTTAATCTCTACCAAGATTTAAGGATTTGAAAGAAAATTTTTAATCCATATTGGGGTGCTCTGCTTGGCTTTTGTTTCATTTAGTGGCTCTAACTATAAATTTGTTGGCCCATTTATCAAGGAGAGTCTCTGTTCAGTGTTCACTATGAGACCAGAAGACTAGAAGTAGAATGAATTTCCAACCAGCAGTCATCAAATGAAGAACCATTTAAGACCATGACCTGAAACTATCATAAGACCAAGGGGGAATGCGTGGAACAAGGCATCCAGTAGAGACATAGCCAGCAGAAAATAGGTCCAATGAGAAGTTGTCAATTATTCTGAAACCACAGAATTCTGAGCTGCTCCTCTGAAAGTAATCAACTGTACATGTTCCCTCTAAGTTTGTCCTTTAGATGAAATCCCTGTGCATAGCTACTCTTTCCACTCATACCATGTCTCTTTATGGGAGAATATGCCCTGGTTTTATGAGGAAGTATTGTGATTTTTCTTATTATGTGATTTAATTTAATGCCTTTCCCTCAAAATACTTGTGTCCTCGGGGGAGACACATAACCTGAATATTTCAAGCCTACAAACCTGCCAGGAAGTTTGTGGCTCAAGCAGAGAGTCAGTGGAATAAGCAGATGGTACTTCTAATCTGTGCAGATATGCACACACCTATGCACACCCTAACAGGAATGATGCCACAGGCTGTACGTTTATATGTTTGTGGAACAATTATAAGACCAGCAGAAGAAACTTCTTCTCTAGCTGTGATTTCAGCTCAGAAAGAAAAGTTCTGATGAGAAGAAATAATGTGGTGCTCAAATTCATTCTCAAACTCCAGCAAAGTGATGGAGTTCTGATAAGAAATCTTTGTAGGATAGAAACACACCCCAGAGCAGACCAGTAGAAAGTCGCACAGTCAGGGCTCCACAGAAACAATAAATACCTTGTCATCACCTAGTGCCTCCTGGGGACAAAGCCAGGCTGCCTTGTGAACAGAATCAAAGCACTGGTGGATCGTGGGCCAAGACGGATCTGAAAAGAAGAGATCTCTCATCAGCTGCAGAGAGACTGTCAGAACTACATGATGGCTCAGAAGAAAAAGTCTCAGATGAAGATGAAATAAAGTATTGCTCCCCGCTACCCAGAGTAGCAGGGACAATGTTAACTGAAAACAGAGAAAAAGACAGATCTATCCAATTATTACCTTGATTCTGTTTTCTTTACTAGAGAATAACCTTTGAAGAGAAAAAGAAAAGAATGAAAATGTTTAATTAGTAAATTGATAGCTAAACAAGGAAATATAAGAGAGCAATTAGATATCCTTGATGAATTCAAAGCATGGAAATCAAGAAAATTATATCCCTGGGGACTGAAAGAATTGCCAAATGAGCTTGGTGAACTACTGCTGGTATTTGTAAGACTTTTTAGAAGAGGGAAGCTGGGAGCTAAGATAACAGAATAAAGGATGCTCCTTTTTCCCCAGATCCCTGACACACACATACACAAAGAAAAATTACCTCCATACAAAGGAAAGCAGAAGGGACACATCTTACTTGGACAAGAGTAGTCCAGGCAGCACAGCATCTGTGGGAACTAGCAGAACTCAGACCAACCCAATGTGCTGGGGACTCCACCAAAAGCAATGTAACTCTACAGAACAAGAATGAGTAAGCCTGAGCCACTCAACACATTTATAAAAGACAGAGAGGGCAGAATAGGGGACTGGTCCAGCCTATGCCACTCAACATAGACCGCAAAGTCAGAGAGGGCAGGAAACATATAACCATGGCAGCAGAGCACCTGAGGCAGCAAGGGAGAAAAATGGGGGACCAGCAAACTGCAGGGACTACTCACTCCTATTTGGTAGCAGAGCCCAGAGCAGGGGAACTTCCCAGACCAAGTCACTTCGTAGGAGCAGGGAAGTAGTAGAGCATGAACCAGCCCAGTCCACAAAACAACAGGGAAATTGGTAACATGCTGCTAAATATAGCTAGACAAAATAGCTGCACTAGCAGGGTCACTCCCTCAACAGACAAAACATGGGAAACAAAGGCACATATACCCAAGTTCCCAAGTACCAGAGGAGTGTACCCTACAAACTTGGAGCAGTGTTCCATGTACCCCAAGAATATAAAAAAAAGCTCAAAAGATAAGGTAACTGGGGGGGGGGGTTAACTAGAAAAATGAGCAATTGCCAAAAACAAACAAAAAAAAACCCTGACCTTAGAAAGTTATTTTACTGATGAGGAAGACTGAAATATAAACTCAGAAGAAGGTAATAATACCAAAAAGAAAGCATGTGAAGCCTCACAGGAAAGTATAAAAGGATGTCAGATCCCCAAAAAACCCTGAAAGAACTTGAAAAGAAGTTTAAAAATCTAAGAAAATTGACATAACTCAACAGCTGGCAAAGAAAAAAAAATTCACTGGAGAAATCAACCCTCTAAAAACTAGAATAGCAAAAAAAGGAAATAGAGGTTAAAAGTACATACTGAAAAAACAAACAAATTCCCTAAGGGATAGAATGAACCAAACAGAAATGGGCCTGGGGAAAAAAATAACTGAAGAGAATAACTCTTTAAAGAGTAGAATTGGCCAAATAGAAAAGGAAACACAAAAAACTCAAGGTAAAACATAACTCCCCAAAAATCAGAAGTAGAGAAATAGAAGCTAATGAATCTATAAAACATCAGGAAACAATAAGACAAAATTTAAAAATGAAGAAATAGAAAATCTAAAATATTTCATTGGAAAAATGATTAACCTGATCCTAGAGAGATAATATAAGAATCATCAGAATACCTGAAAACTACTGTTAAAATAAAGTCTGAACACCAATTACAAAAAATCATCAGGGAAAACTGCCCTGATGTCCTCAAAGGAAAAATAGAAATTGAGAGAATCCACTGATCACCTGAAAAAGATACTAAAATAAAATGCCCCAAGACTATTATAGCCAAATTCCAGAAATCCCAGACCAACAAAAAAAGTACTACAAGCTACAATTGTTTCCTACAAGAAGGAAACAATTCAAATATTGTGGACCACACTCGGGATTACATAAGATTTAGCAACTTCTACATTAAGGGCTTAGAAGGCATGGAATTTGATATTGCAAAATGCAAGTTTGATCTAGAATTACATACCTAGCAAAACTGATCAGAATCTCTAGAAGAAAAATTTGATATTTAATGAAATAGAGGAATTTCAGATTTTCCTGACCCCCCCCCAAAAAAAACCCAGAACTGAAAAGAAAATTTGACACTATGAAAGGGTGAAGTGATAACTCTAGGGTTTCCATAAGTTTGAATTGAGTAGATTCATACCTGGGAATGTGATCACTGAAATAATTGACATCTATAATACTTGAGATACTTAAGGTACTTAAAGTATGCAAGATACCATACGTACTTAAGATACTTAAGAATTTTATTGATATTAGAACAATGAAAAGAAATATACATAGAAGGAAGAAAACTAAGATGGGCTGATATCCAAAAAAGAGAGGTGGGAAAGAAGAACACCTGGGGGAAAAGGGAAAAAAAGAGATAGAAGGGATAAACTGTTATTAAGATGTGCATAGGAAGCAAATACAATGTAGAAGAAGATGGGGGGGGCAGGTTTTGTAGGCTATCTTTTAAACTTACCCTCATCAGAATTAGCTCAGCTATAGAAACCTACCTTACCTTATAGGGAAGTAGGAGAAAAGAGGGAATAAAGGAAGGGGGAATGGAATAAAAGGAGGATAAATTGGGGGAGATAGTCATAAAAAACAAAACCATGCCAATAGAGAAAGGAGAGAGAGAGAGAGAGAGAGAGAGAGAGAGAGAGAGAGAGAGAGAGAAGAGAGAGAGAGAGAGAGAAAAGAAAGGAGAGAGAGAAAAGAATAAACAATGAAAATAAGAGAGTTAGAAACACAAAGTTAATAATCATAACTGTGAATGTGAATGAGATGAACTCACATACAAAATGGAAAAGGAGAATGGAGGGTATTAAAAACCTGTTGACTACAAGAAACATATTTAAAACAGGGAAACAACCCAGAGTAAAAGTAAGGGACTAGAGAAAAAAAAGAACAAATTAAAAAACCCCAATTAAGCACCAAATTGGAGATTCTAAAAATTAAGAGAGAGATTAATAAAATGGAAAGTTAAAAAAACACTGAACTAATAAATAAGATAAGGAGTTGGTTTAATGAAACAGTAAATAAAATAGATAAACCATTGATTAACTTGATTTAAACAAAAAAAAATTACCAGTATTAAAAACAAAAAAGACAAAATCACATCCAATAAATAAAATATCAAAACAATTATTAGGAGATATTTTACCCAATTATATGCCAATAAATCTGGCAATTTAAGTGAAATGAGTGAATATATACAAAAATATGAACTACATACATTAACAAAGGAGGAAAATTAATACTTAAATAATACTAGAAAAAGAAATCAAACAAGTCAGTAATGAATTCCCTAAGAAAAAATCCTCAGGGGCAGATGAATTCACAAGTAAATTCTATCAAACATTTAAGGAACAATTAATCCAACTACTATATAAACTATTCAGGAAAATAGAAAAAGAAGGTGTACTACAAAATTCCTTTTATGACACAAATATGGTGCTAATAACTAAGCCAGGAAGAACAAAATCTATCCACCTCCAGAGAAAGAACTGTTGGAGTCAGAATGCAGATCAAAGCATTTTATTTTTCACTATTGTTTGTGTTTTTATTTGTGTGTTTGGTTTTATATGAGTATTTTCTTACAATGATGATCAATATGAAAGTATGTTTTTCTTAGTAATATATGTATAAACCAGATCAAATTCCTTATCATCTCTAGGAGTGGGGAGGAAAGGAAGAAAGGAATATAATTTGGATTTTATAATTTTGGGAAATGTATTTTTAAGTGTACATATAATTGGGAAAAATATTTTTAAAATAAAAAACTTAGAACTAAATGGAATAATGAAGTAGAACAAAGAGATCATACACAGCTACAGAATTAATGTTGGAAGAATAAATTGTAAATGTTACCTTCAGAGAGTGAACTGAAATGTGAAAACATGAAAAACTTAATTTGTATGAACATAGCTGTCTCCCAGACAATACTTTCTGTGATGATAGGTGGTAGGGAAGAGACTAGTTTACTTATGGATAAATTCTATTTTAATAAATTAAGTAATTAAAAAAAATGATAACTATTATAATATGTAGAAGGTCCTCCTTATCTGAATGATAGGTATCTTGAAAAAACTGCTTAAAGTAAAGCTGCTAAAAACCAGCACTGACATTTCATTATAAATAGTGGGGAAAGTTTGATGAATATTTTATTTTATGACCCAGGCTCTGGAGTAGAAGATCTCTGTTCAAGTTCTGTCTCTGATATTTGTTACCTAGGTGACTTTGGGCATTAATTAACCTCCTTTGCCTTCAGTTTCCTCATCATTAATTGAGTTTAGACTAAGTGATCTCTTAAGGTCTCCTACAACTCCATATCTATGATCCTTTGAAATGAAACTAAAAATTATGTAAATAAGATTTTAAAAACTATATATTTGACATAATAGTAATAATTGCAACTTTGAACTAATTCTTAGAATGAACAAAGGATAGATCAAATTTTGATTTCTGGGAGGTGGAGTTTTTCAAACAAAATTATATGCACTGATAAAATATCTAATTACATATAAATTAAAGGGAAATTGATCAAATTGGGAAAGATTTTGGAATTTAAAAACCTGGGATGAACTCTAGCTTTGCAACCTGTGTGACCTGTGGTTGGTCATATTAACTGTCGGGGCTTCAGTTCACTCATTTCTTTTAAAAATTATATATATATAGATGGAGGGAAAGGGTACTGATGTTTATAGTGCCTTTTAAATCAGTGATTCTATGATAGAATACACTGTCTTTCCTTGATTTTGACTTATAGTGCATGATCAAAGAGAGGATCATTATTACAAAAGGAAATGAGGGCTTCATCATTTTCCCAAATCTTCTATTATCTTCTTTTGAAATGCCAACTGACAATCACAAAGTGATGAACAAGATGAAACCCTAACAGGATGGTCTTGGAAAAGCATTAATGTTAAGAAATGATGGTGACAACCAATTGCATGAGTGAACAAATCATTAGAGAATATATTCACATTATGATTTTAACTTCCCTAAGTAACTTCCAGGGGAGACAGTAGAGCAGTCTGGCCTCTGAGTCAGAAAAATTTGGGTTCAAATTCTGTCAGGGGAACATACTGGCCAGTTTCTACTCCTTTCAGTGCCCTAGGCAATGTTCTAAGACCATAAATTGCAAAATTATTGCTGATCTGCAGATTAGGAGAAGTTTTCTCCTGAAAATTCCCTTATACGAATTAACATTCTTGAAACAAAGCCATGCTCAAATAAAATGAAACTTCATAACTTGGGGAACTCAAAATCAATACTCAGATAATGAGTAATATATATTTGTAGATATTTATACATGTATGCCTTATTCTAATGCAAAGTTTTTCTCACTGAAATAATAAATCATGTAAATGTATATATGCATACATAAACATAGATATATTTCTATGCAAGAATTCATTGGTCCAGTATTTAGCAATGAATTTATCTACCTTTATTGTTGCTAGTAAAATATATCTCTAAGCAAGAGAAATTGTTAATTGTACTTCCCCACTCTTTGGATTAAGCAATATTACATGCCAGACACTTTGCTACTAGTTGTACAAATACTATCTCATTTGATTCTCACAACCACCCTGGGAATGATTTATTATTATCCTTTTACTTACTTTTCAGGAAGTGCTGAGCCCAATTTTGAACTTAGATGGTCTTAACTCTAAACTAACTGCCTGGTTGTCCTCATTTACAAGAAAAGTTAATTAGGAAAGATCTCTTTAACAAAGAAAACTGAAAAAGCACAGAGATTTTGGTTGTGACTTTTTATTTCCCTTGTGTTAGCAATGAGAAAAAAAAGGCATTTCATTCTTATATTGATCAATAAGTATGAGAAAAGAAAAAATGAATGCCTTTAAAGAAGAATACCTTTAACTAAAAAGATATACACAACAGCACAAATACTGCTTTATAAAAGTTAGGATGGGAAACCAAAATGGCAGGGAAGACAAACAGACCTATCTGATTTCTACTAAATTACCCTCCCAAAATCCATAATATAATGCTTTATTAGGAATACAGGAGCAGCATAACCCCCAAAAAGACAAGGTGAAGTAATTTTTCAGCCTAAAACAACTTAAAAGTATGACATGAGGAAGTTAGTACACTGGAGTAGAGGTAGAGAAGCACCCCAGAACAGGAACCACCAAGGCAACAGGCTTTGGCTGAAGTTGAAGAAATAGCAAAGGCTTTCAGCATTCTCAGCCACAGATGGTAAGGGAGGTTTGGCTAACTGCTCAGGAGGAGATTACAAGGGTCCCTTTTCTGGCTCTTGGATGCAAAACTTTTGTTCCATTGACCATATGCAGAATCAGGTCACAGTCTTGGGGTAGAGTCAGCAGGTGAGGAGGAGCATTGTCAGACTTGTGGCCACAGAGGAACAAGGGACTCTGGTCACAGTTCCAAGGGAGGAAAAAGTGTTTGGGGTTTCTCACAAACTAGAGCCCAGGTTGAGAGTAGTAAACACACCACTCCTTACATCATACCTCC
>NC_077229.1:125592841-125605341 GCF_027887165.1 Monodelphis domestica
ATCAGGAGGCATGAGAGGACTGGAGAAGGAAAGGCCTAAGAAAGTAAAGTTTGAGCCAAGTCTTGAATCCAGGAGGTATGGAGGAGGAGAAGGGAGTATTTAAAGCATGGAGGATATTTGTGTTGAGTTGAGAAATGGTTTGGGGTAAGGAGAAGCAAATGGCCAGGGTGTAGCAGGATTTTTAACTGTAAAAGGGAGTAAAATGAAGAAGACTAGAGAGACAGGAACTGAGGATAGGTTGTGAAAGGCTTTAGGTGCCAGAGAGAATTTTTATTTTATCACTAAAGTAACAGGGAGACACTGGAGTTTAATTAGGAGAATTCCCATGGCCAAATTCCCTACACTTTAGAGAAATCATTTGAGCAACAGATTAAGAGATGAATTTGAACAGGAAGAACCTAGAGGCAGGGAGACACCAGTGAGAAGACTATTACATTAGTCCAAACAAGAAGTAATGAGGGCCTACACAAAGGTGGCATAAACAGTGAGAAGGAAACTCACAGGATTTGTTAAGGTAAAAATGAGAAGATTTGGCAATGCATATGTGAGGGGGGTGAAAGTGAGGCATTAGGAATAACACCAAGATTTCAAGCCTAAGTGGCTAGAAGGATTGGTGTGTCCTTTCTTATTTAGGGAAGTTCAGAAGCAAAGATTTGGGGGAAAAGAAAATGGGAGCTCTGTTTTGGACACACAATGGATCATGTTTACAAGAGAATGGTGATGTGGAGTTGGAGCTCAGGAGAGAAACTTGGCTGAGCATATAGATCTGAGAATCATCTGCAGATGATAGCTGAATATGTGGAAGCTGATGAGATCACCATTTGAGATAGGATAAAGGGAAAAGAAAAGAGGGTCCAGGGCAAAGCATTAGAAAATGCCCAGGGTTAGTAATCCGGCTAAAAATCCATCCATTGAACCTGACAAGGTAGGACAACAGAAGGAGAAGCAGGGGAGAAAGCAGCATCACAAAAACCAAGAAAAGAAAGAATAATTAAGGGTGTGATAGTGTCAAAAGCTGCAGAGAAGTCAAGAAGGATGAAGACTGAGAAGAGATCATTAGATTTACCAATTAAGAGATCTCTGGTGATTTTGAAGAGAACCTTTCTTTTTCCCATTGAAGTTTTTCCCAAACTTGCTATTCTTGTTAATAAGCATTTAAATGGAGGAGGGGATAGAGAAAAGACTGACTGGTCTCATTAACTTAGTCCTAGTAAGAAACAAAGAAATAGAAAGCAACTAGGTTACTTAGTGGATAGAGCTGGAATCAGGAAGAACTGAGTTCAAATCAGGACTCAGACATTTATTAGTTGTGTGACTCGGGTCAAACCACTTAACTTCTGTTTGCTATAATCTACTGGAAAAGGAAATGGTAAACCATTCCAGTATCTTTGACAAGAAAATGCAATGTACACAGAGACTGATACACTGTGGTACAATCGAACATAATGGACTTCTCCATTAGTGTCAATGCAATGTCCCTGAACAATCTGCAGGGATCTAAAAAAAATACTACCCACAAGCAGAGGATAAACTGTGGGAGTAAAAACACTGATGAAAAGCAACTGCTTGACTACAGGGGTGGAGGAGATAAGACTGAGGAGAGACTCTAAATGAACACTCTAATGCAAATGCCAACAACAGGGAAATGGGTTCGAATCAAGAACACATGTGAAACCCAGTGGAATCGTGTGTCAGCTATGGGGGGGTGGGGGGGAGGAAAAGAAATTGATCTTAGTCTCCAATGAATAATGTTTTGAAATGACCAAATAAAATATTGTTTAAAAAAATGCAATGGACAATATTGGTCTTCTCTGGTCCACAGAGTGACAAAAGAGACAGACACCACTGAGAAAGAAATACAGCAGAAAACACAAGGGTCTGGCAAGCAGCAGGCTTGGCCTCAAGTCTTGGCTATTAGATTTACTAGCTGGGTGATCTTGGCCAGATTATTTAATCTTTCTGGGCCTTAACTCTGTACTATCCAAATGGGGGACTAAAGAAGAGAATCATTAAGGACTCTTCCACATTTTACTATTCTAAAATTCCTTACAACTCCAACATCCTATGATTTAAAAGTTTGGCATGGTGGAATATGTTTATATAACTGATTAATTAAATATTCCAGTTCTCTTGGCATTGGTGGTCAAACCACAGTGGACATCCTATTTTCTCTTTAATAAAGAATTTATCCAGAGCATCTATGTCTGCATATTCCCTTGAAACTTCTAAAGCTCCCCAACAGAAGAGAATATTCTCAGGGTAGTAGAATTCCTGTGCTTTCATCCATTGAACTCACAAAAGTTTGTCCTTAGTCATAAGACAGGACTCATATCTTAGGGACTACTTTGCTTGTCAGCCTCAAAAAATACAGGGAACATGTCATTATCAAGTCTGAATCTCTGCTGAATACATGAAAATCTTGTCTGAAAATGTATCCATTCTACCCACATTTTATAGCTATCAAGGTATTATCGATATAATGCATCAGAGTGAAATATGTCCAGGTCCCTCTGATGTGTGATTATAAAAACAAAAGATGCTAGGAGCTAGAAGAGCCCTTGGGTGATAAATTATATTACATCTGAAAGAAATGTTAGACCATAATGGTAGAGTTAGAGTGGAATTTTTGGATTATCTGGTCCAATCTTTGTATTTGAAAGATGAATATGTTTTTTTCTTAAAAAACATCAGCAGCTAGATGGCTCAGTAAATAGAGAGTCAGCCTTAGAGATGGGAGATCCTGGGCTCACATCTGACCTCAGACATTTCATGTGTGACCTCCCATTGCTAAGCCCTGATCACTCTTCTGCCTTATAACCAATTCACATATTGATTCTAAGACTGAAGTTAAGAGTAAAAACATTTCAGTAGCAAATTAAGGTTTGCAAAGTGCTTTCCTTCCAGCAACCATGTGAGCTGCAGATAGTCTTGTCCCCATATTACAAAAAGGACATTGAGGCTAAATATCCGAATCTAGATCCAAATGGTGCATTTGAGCTCCTGGAACAGAATGCGTCCGAGTCCCAAAGGAGCAAAATGAAGGTTCTAAAGTTCACATAGTGCATTATTATCAGGGAGTCAGGATTGGAGCACAGGCTGCTGATATGTAATCAAGTGTTCTCACCACTGATCTACAGTGCTTGACACTGACAAAGGCAGCTTGTCCATATTTGATTTGTATAAAATTTATATTTGTTCAATTGAATTGAGCAAATATTCTAATATTCTTCACCATGTTTTACTTTGTTCAACAGGTCATTGATTCATTTCTATTTGGTGATGAAAATGATGTTGGTATTTGTTATGATGAGTATGTTGATGTTGCCAATTGCTGGTAAGTGAATATCCTTTTTAAAATCCAATATACAGTCTAACTAGCTTAAAAGACATCCTTTTAGAAGAGTTCCTCATTTTTCTGGGGAGATGGAAAGGGACTCAAGAAAAAGGGGTGGTACTTTCTTTTAAGTAAAGATGTATATATTTTTTCCAATTAAGTGTAACAATTTTAATATTCATTTTTAAAAAATATGAGTTCCTAATTCTCTCCTTTCTTTTCCCTCTCCTTGAGAAGGCAAGCAATTTCATATAGATTTACATGTATAGTCATATAAAACATATTTGCACATTAGCCATGTTATGAAAGAAAACAGACCAAAAAGAAAAAAAAAAGGTGGAAAAAAGCATGCTTCAATCTTCATTCAGACTTCATCAGTTCTCTCTCTGAGGGTAGATAGCATTTTTCATCATGAGTCCTTTGAAATTGTCTTAGATCCTTGAATAGCTAAAAATAGCTAAATCATTCACATTGATCAGCATTGCAATATTGCTCTTATTATATACAATGTTTTCCTGGTTCTGCTCCCTTAACTGATACAAATATCAGTTCATGTAAGTCTTCCCGGGTTTTTCTGCAACCATCCTGCTTGTCATTTCTTAAAGCACAACAGTATTGCATCATATGCCACAATTTGTTCAGCCATATGAGCATCCCCTCAATGTCCAATTCTTTACTACCACAAAAAGGACTGCTATAAATATTTCTGCAGGTCTTCCTGCCCCCCCCCCCATGCTCTTTATATTTGCTCATGATATCACCCTTTATGTCTAAAGCTTGTACCCATTTTCATCTTATCTGGGCTTATCAAACACTGACACCTATGAGGTGGTACCTCAGAGTTATTTTTATTTCTATTTAATCAATAGTGATTTAGATAATTCTTTCATATGACAAGAAATAGCTTTGATATCTTCTGAAAACTGCTAGTTCATATCCTTTGACCATTTATAAATTGGGGAATATCATATATTCTAATAAATTTGACTCAGTTCTGTAAATTCCTCCCACCTTTCAGATTTTCTACTTTCCTTCTAATCTTGGTTGCATTGGTTTTATTTGTGCAAAAATTTTAACTTAATATAGTCAAAATTATCTATTTTATTTCCCATCATTCCATCATATCTCTTATTGATCATTAGTTCTTCCCTTATAATAGATCAGACAGGTAAAATACACTATACTCCTCTAATCATATCATCCTTTGTGTCTAAATAATATACTCATTTGACTATATATTTGGCATATGATGTCAGATATTGGTCTACACCTATTTTCTGCCAAACCTAGTTTCCAGTTTTCTCAGCAACTTTTGTCAGATAGTAAGTTCTTCTTCTAAAAACTTAAATCTTGGTGGCAGCTGGGTAGCTCAGTGGATTGAGAGACAGGCCCAGAGATGGAAGGTCCTGGGTTCTGTAAGATTTAAATTAATGTGCAATACTTCAAGTATTATTTTTATAAAGTTTATTATCTGACAACACAGAACCACATGACTAAGTTTTTTTCTACCTGCTCAAAAATCCCTGCTCCACCAAAGCCAAGACAGGAAGGAAAGAGAGTAAGAGATGGAACTGCACCCAATTTATATCCTGTCTATGTCAGCAAGTAACAACAGGAAGTGAGTGGGGTGTTGGGAATCGTAGTTTTGCTGGGGATTATAGTTTTTAGGGTAACAGATTCAAATTAAATAGTTCAAATCTGGCCACAGACACTTGCTAACTGTGACCTTGGACAAATCACTTAATCCCCATTGTCTAGCTCTTCTCTGCCTTGGAACCAATATACAGTATTGATTCTAAGGCAGAAGGTGAGGGTTTATAAATAAATAAATGAATAAATCAATAAATGAATGAATGAATGAATAAATAAATAAATAAACTTAGATCTTTGGGTTTATCAAATACCAGATTACTATAGTTAATTACTGCTCTGTATCATTCATCTAATCTATTCCACCGATCCCCCACTGCGTTACTTAGCCAGCACTGGACTATTTTGACGATTACCACTTTGTAAAATGATTTGAAATGTGGTATTGCTGGGCCACTTTCCTTCTCCTCCCCCCTCCTTTTTTTTTTCCTTAGGGTGGTACTTTTCTAGAAGTGTAAATGCAGAAAGCAGTTTCATACACATGGGAAGTCCATGATGAGCATCACTGACTTAAGCATTTACAAATAGCCCTTCCACTTTCCTGAAAGGCCACCCCTTCAGGTCAATAAGGAAATTAGACCAGGATCTTCCTCCAGTCCTGCATCATAATAAAAGCTTCATGATTATATTCTTCAGAGTATCTGAACTCATTAGTATCAGTTATCCCTCATCCTTTGGATGGCTTTATGTGACAGTTTGCTATAGGAAAAAAAAAAGTTAATTTAAGTATGCTTCCAGTAGAGTGTTACTCCATTTCATCCAATGATTATAAAGATTTCACACCTAGTCTAATGTCTTTGACTGACTGGCTAATCAATTAATAAAAATATCTAGGTCCATACTTAGTTCATACGTCTGACTCAGGAATGAGTTCTCCCTGACCAAGGCAGTTACTTTATGTGGGGACTTCTGGGGGAGGTGATTGTTTGAATGGATTGACTTACATTTTTAGTCCAAGTCCAGAGCCCTGTCATATTGTATTGTGTTGTCCCAACCCATCAATCCAACATTTTTTGCCCTTTGTGGCTTTTCTCCTTGTATTTCTCTACTTCTGATTCTTCTAAGTGAACTAACTCAGTCATAGACTCAGAATGAATACTCTTAGATCTTAGAGCTAGAAATGACCTTAAAGATGACCTGCTCTAACACCCTTATTTTACAGCTAAGACTGAGGCCCATGAAATCTAAGTCACTTTCCCAGGCTCCTGTATTTAGTCAGGATCCGAGTATGAATAGGAATTCAGATTTTCTGACTCCAAAGTCAGTAGTACTTTCCACTACTCTCTTGGAAGACATGCTCATCTCCCATGGTCTGATGGGATGGAAGGATTTACAACCTATGGTGAGAGGGTATGGGAACTATCTTCTGAAAATAAGTAGGAAGGAAGAACAAAAGATGTAGCTCATTAGCGCCCATATGTAATAATATCAACTAGAATTCTGGAATAGAGTTTAATTATCAGCCACAAGAAGAAAATTAAAATGTAGTGATTATCAAGTGGGAGTCTATTTTACAATTGCTTCTCCAGTGGGGAGCAGCCATTCTAACACTAGTAGCTGTTATGCTAATTAAACAGATTGTGGGCAATTATGCTGCATTTGAAAAATGCCAAAGCCATTACCAAGTCTTTGTGCTACTGACTAGCACCTTACAAGGTTCTTTCTTTTAGAATCACAATAAAGACCTGATTTTCATTTGGTAAGTTCATGCTTTTTCAAAACAAGAGGAATGAGCTCTCCAGGACACTTTTGGCATGCAGATGGAATTTCCCAATCTATAAAGGGGTTTTGCTCTACTTGATCATTGGCATAACTTCCTATCCAGTTTTTCCCACTTCTGGGGATCTGCCCAATCATCCTTCATACAGCAGATGACCCATCTTCCTAATATACAGCTCGATTCCTGCCACTCCTCTATTCTAAACCCTTTAATGGTTCTCTCTAGAGTACCATCTCTACATACATCAGTGCTGACTACCCTTTCCTACTGGATACCATCTCTCCTCTAGGTTTTCATGACACTGTTCTTTCCTGGTTCTCCTCCCAGGAGTCTGACAGCTCCTTCACTGGATTATCATGCATAATCACACCTTCTAAGGTTTGGGTTTATTCTTAAATTCTATCCTAGGTCTTCTCTTCTAGGTCTTCTAAGTTTGGTTCAGATCCCATGTCTTCTCTACATCTTTTCCATATTCCTGAAAGTTTTCTTTCCCTCCTAAATTTTTTTTCTAGAACATTCTGTGAATATTTTTTCTTTGTTACATTTTTTCATATATTATACTTGTTGTATCTGTACCATTCCCCAGCCCCAACCATAAAAATAATGTAAGCATCTGAAAGGTAGGAGCTATCTTATCTCTGTCACTGAGTAGAATTCTACCAACCACCAACCACTTCAATTAGCAATATTCCCTATATCCTCGTATTTTTATTTGGTGAGAATTCCTCTTCGAATGAGTTATAGAATCATTCAATCAATGTGTCTTCTCTATAATTTCATAACTAAGTTGTGGAGTCTAAAAAAGGAACAGGGGGCACCTTCGACTGGTATAAAAAATGTCTATTTTTCTTGCTTTTCAGTCATATATGACCCCATTTGGGATTTTCTCAGCTCATGTTACAGATGAGAAAAGTGAAACAGTGAGGTGACTTCCTCAAGGTCACACAGGTAGTGAGTATTTGAGGCCAGATTTGGACTTTGGAAGATGAATCTTCCTGATTAAGGCCACTGCACCACTTATCTCCCCCGCCCCCCAACAAAAAAATCTATATCTACATATAATTAGCCCATAATTTTCATTTCTAAAACCAATCTGTACCACTAAGGCAAAAGTTCTCCTGAAACTCTAGCTAAAGACTATCGTAGGGAAATTGAATGTCTCAGATCCTTGGTATCAGGGAACTTTATTTACACTTGTAATTACCTTTTCTAAAAAAATTACTTACTTCTGAGAGAAAAATTTTTTTAATGATTTAGTTACAAGGAGTAAGGGTGATCAAAAGTATCAAGTGTATCAAGACCAGGATAAATAATGCTTTTGGAAAGGGTTAGTGCATTTGGAAATTCTATTCTGGCCATATAGTTCATGCCAGTTTTGCCTCTCTGGAGGAAATGTGTGGACTCCAAACTTTTTACACAGGGGGCCACTTCACTGGCCCTCAGACCACTGGAGGGCTGGACTATAAAAAAATTGTGCACAAATCCGTATACCGCTGTCTGGGAAAGCGGAGGCTGCAGCACGGGCTGTGATGGGCCTGTCACACCTTGCACAGGCCCATCATCACCACCACTATACGGGGCAGCAGTATACACAGTGCGGAATCCCCTCCCCCAGATCACCACTCACCAGGCTGACGTCTTCCATTGTGCAGCCACATAATCCTTTGCGCTGTGCCTCGTTCTCATTCAGTTACTCTCAGAACAAGACACTACGCAAAGGATTATGCCACTGGAAGTAGTGGCACCACCACATATAGTACTCCTCTCACTGACGATCAATGAAAGAGGTGCCCCTTCCAGAAGTGTGATGGGGCCTGGATACATGGCCTCAGGGGGCCGCATGTGGCCCGCAGGCCATAGTTTGGGGACTCCTGGTGTGGAGAACATGCATCATTCTCTCAGAATTTCACTTTCCTCTCTCCAGTTGTTTGAGGATCAAGCAAGCCCATATGCTAGAGCAGTGGTTCTCAACCTTTCTAATGCCGTGACCCCACAATACAGTTCCTCATGTTGCAGTGACCCCAAACCAAAAAATTATTTTGGTGGCTATTTCAAAACTGTAATTTTGCTACAGTTATGATTTGGAATGTAAATACCTGATATGCATTATGTATTCTCATTGCTACAAATTGAGAGGTTGAGAATCGCTGTGCTAGAGGATCCATATTGAAACACTGCTCTCTGGCCCAGTCTTATCCATAACTACATTCATACATCTATGTATATGTGTGTGTGTATATATCCACAAAGATACATAGATATGTCTATGTAGAAACATACATGGACATGTACATGTTACATGTTTGTATACATATATGTATATTATAAAGAATATCTACATATTCATTAAAAGTGGGCATAGACATTGTTGTGGATGTGTGTTGTAAGGGTTAAAATTATGGTATGTATGTAATAATTATATTTGGTCACCAAGGATTTTATTTATAAAGATTAAGAAGAAGGAAGAAGGAAGGGGCTAATACCTGGCAGGAAGATTAGGAGATCTAGAAAGTAAGGTTTTGAGTGTGAAGGAGGGAAGAATCAGCCTGACCTCCAAAGGGGCTCAGCTAAGATGCACGAACCTGAATCAGCTCAAGGGCAAAACTCACCAGCAACACTCCAAGATGTTGAAATGCCTAGCACACTCTCAGCCAGTCACCTCTCCAGGGAAAGAGAAGGAGAGAGGAAGTGACGTGCCTTATATGGACGGTTTTACGTCACTTTCCTGCATCTCGTCTGTACCAATGATGACTTAGCTTGACTTAGGACAGCCCAGAGGTCTGTCCTTTTTTCTGCACATGTCTGTTGAAGGCCATTTCCTTAGATAATTAAATATTGAGTTTGATGAAGACCTTCCAAATCTTGTTAAACTAAGAAGGGAGGAGAAATGTAGAGTTTCCAACACCTGATTCTGTTATTCCAAGTATCTCTATTGTTACTGATCAGGAAATAGCTAAATCAGATCTTCTAAAGAATGGTCTGATTAGGGTGGAATAATTTTAAAATTCACTGTGTGTATAGATGTACATATACTTTTATTTGTTTATATGTAGAGAAATATTTTATTGCTATTCACACATATGTATAGATACATAAACACACATACCCATGCAAATATACATTTGCCTACATATTTTATTTCTAATATTTAATATATTTATAATATTTACCAAAATCATCCAGGGTCTTCTAGGGAACAGGAGACAGGTCAAAGTGACAAGATGATATATGTGACTACTGCTTTACATTCTGATGTTAGTATTGCCTCTCCTTCCATGATCCATAAATAGATGTGTTTCCATTTCATTTTTTCTCTTACCCTTTGTCTCGTTTCACTATCCTTATGAAGTCAGGAGACTTTAATTTTAAAATATTTCCTTCCTGTTAATCTCTCTTTGTCACAAATAGGTGGACAAGATGGAGATACACCAGATCTTCCATCGGAAATGACTCGAGGACTTCCAAGAAGTATCAGTGAGAATCTTTTGAATATTCTTACTATGTTTAGCTGGAGGTGGGAAGCAGGAGATTTTGACAGAAGGACAATGCATCTTTTTAAGAAACAGGAAAAGAAGTTTATTTTTATTGATCATAAAGGAGTTAATTTCCAAATTTCAAAAAGATTTAGAAGATTTTTCATTCTCTTGAAACTCCTACCTCTTGGTACATAGTATTCCATTCTTTCTCCTCAGATCCAGCTGTCAGATTTGATGGGAATACTCTTCCAACTTATTCTACTGGTAGAATTTCTACAAAACTGACCACAACTCTGGTATCCCAAGATTCCATGAGCTAATAGCTGACTATCCCTGAAGGTTTATATTGGTGGGGCTGTGAGTGTCTAATTGGCTCTCTTTTTCCTTGTTTGAGCAGGGAAGTAATTTTCACTATCCTGGTTGCTAAGCCAATCATTATAAGAGGCTAAGGAAGCCATCTTAAGCCAAAAGTTAAGAGAATGGTATAAATGACTGACAACACAATGAGAAAATATAAAAGCATTATCTAGCTTTTAAAGATACATTTTACAGGGCAAAGATACATGATAGTTTTGGTGCTGGTTCTGGTTCTAGTTCTGGTAAGCACTTGAATCCCTCTCTCTTTCCCTGCTTACCCTAAAGACGATGTCCATAATTGTAGCTGGTTTGACTTTCTCAGGAAAGAGGAAACTGCTGAGCCTAATAATGCCCAGCATTTGGGGCCTTCTTGTCTCCATGAAAATGCCAAACACTACATAGACAGTACAAAGTCTTCTGTTATCCTGGAAAGCAAAGGCTTTTGTACTCTAGTAGCCAATATGGCAAAGCCAACTAGTCAGTATTCTATTCTATTCTATTCTATTCTATTCTATTCTATTCTATTCTGTTCTGTTCTGTTCTGTTCTGTTCTGTTCTATTCTATTCTATTCTATTCTATTCTATTCTATTCTATTCTATGAGTTCCTCTTTGTAATTCTATTTGCTTTACAAAGTCTGCTTGCTTCCTTGTCAAACACATAGGCTTGGTCATATGGATGTTTTTTCTTCTGCTTCTTGTTGCACCATGTTACCAAGAACTGTAATTGGTCAATTATCCATCCTCAGGATCTCCTGAGAGAACTTAACTTCTCGGTTCACTCAGTCAGTCTGGGACTTTATTCCTTCAAGGTGGCATTCCCAATTGCTCTATTAAATTTGAAAGGAAATAATTTTATGAGCTACAAATCATTAACACTGACAGGCTTAAGGGTCAGGGACACCACACAGGAAGCACACCCAATAGTGTCATCCCTTAGGTGACCATATTTTATGTATTACCAGCTCCTTCCTTGACTTGGTATCATTTTTCTGGCCTTAAGACAACCTTCTTTTACATATTTTCCAGGCAGTTATTTTGTTGTGTAGTTATTGATGACAGTTCTCCCCAAAATGAGTCTCCAATCAATTATCCTACCTTCCAGAGGGAAGGAACAGAAAACAATTGTAATATTCCACCCTAAGTCTTCTTTAGCCTCCAGCAAAATGGTGGTCTTGTCATGTAATTATATCTTTATACAAATTTAATATTCCTCTTATAATATCATTTTTTCTCCTTTGTATCTTTTATCCCTTTTTAGATAACATCACATTCTTCAATGGGGCATTTAAGGATGTGGAGAGTGTAACGTTATTTTTTGGTAAGTTGAATCTCTAGTTTGTAAGGATAATGCTGAGGAATCTATTATCACTGTTGTGACTGCTTTTAGTTCCATTCACTCAACACCCATTCACAAAGGATAGAAGAAGTAGGTAGGATCATAAGATCCTGATTTAGAACTAGAAGGAACCTTATAGGGTTTTTTTTTAATTTCATTTTATTCATTTATACCTCCAGTCTCCCCCAAGCTCTTTCACATACTTTACAAAGGAGGAAAACTGATTTTATCAAGATGCACAGGGCAGTAGGTGGATTATCTAGCATTCACACCCAAATACTCAGTGATTCCAAATTCAACATCGTTTCCTCTGTATCATCCTTCTTTGTCATGTTCTAAGTACCATACTAAGTGTTGCTGTTGTTGAGCTGTTTTTTTTTCAATTGTATCTTACTTTTTGTGACTCCCTCTAGGGTTTTCTTGGCAAAGATACTAGGGTGGTTTGCCATTTCTTCTCCAATTCATTTTACAGTAGAGGAAACTGAGGCAAATGGGGTTGAAATGATTTGTATAGGTTCATATAGCTAGTAAATATTTGAGGCTAGATTTGAACTGAGGAAGATAAGTCTACCTGACTCTAGGTTTCACATTCTATGCATTGAGTCACCTATCTGCCTGACAGCCTA
>NC_077229.1:125610341-125612841 GCF_027887165.1 Monodelphis domestica
AACACCCAATTTCATTTTCTTCATGCCATCCAAGAGGAAAGGTAGTTTCCTTGGAGATTTGCGTACCAAATCTGAATAAATCTTGGCATATTTATTAAGAGATCCATTATTTTTCTATCTCCACCGTCTCAAGCTTTCCAATGGAAGGCAGCTTTTACCCTGGGTGGATATGAACCTTTGATTGGCCAGTCCATCAATCAGTGGACAGATATTGAGTTCCTACTAATGTAGTACCACTGTGCTAATGAATGCCCTTTTGGGGATGGCTAATAGATTTTAGAGGACTGCCATTTGTATTGTTGCCTTATTTCAGCAAGGCATTTGTCAGAGCCTGAGAACCAGCCCTGTGTTGTCATAAAGGTAATAGACTTGAAGGGCAGTTCAATTATGGACCTTAGCTTCCTTTTCTGTTAAACTGGGTTGAGCGGAAGGACTTCTAAATTCCTTTCCACTTCTACATGTCTGAGCCAATGATCCTAAAATACTCTCTGGATCTGTTTTTCAGTGAGAAAGTAGGGACAATAAAACCTGTGGAACCTGGTTCATAGGACTTTGGTAAAGATTAAATCAGATCCAGAAGGCAGAGCCCTTTGCCAGCCTTAAAATGCTTTATAAATATCAGCTATTATGAAATTTTTATGGATGAGATGGAGAAATGGAGATTAGATAATCCAGTCAAATAAATTTGTACCTGGCTGAGCAACCAAATCAAAAGTCTTAATTATTGGGTTGATATCAACTTAAATAATGTCTCTGGAGTTTTCTAGGGATATGTCAAGATATGATCTCTACCCACTATAAGAAGAAATTAAATTAATTAATTTCCAATATTTTGTTCATTAATATGTTAGGTTGTAACTGTGATTTGTAGCAAAAGATAGCCCCAGTTATTTGCTGATTTGAATAAGTGTACAGGCTATAGTAATTACAAGAGAAAATAGAAATAGAGTATGCTGTATTAAAAATAAAATAGGATAATAATGGGAATAATATTAAAACATCTGCAATGTTGAAAGTGCTTGTACACTTCCCCTTACTTTAGTACATGCTATGGAGGTTGTGATGTAAGGAAGCAGGACCCCTAACTCTGAAGTTTCATGAGCAAGTCACCAAAGAAAGAGAAGGAGAAAGGGGGGGTGCCTTTGTTACCTCTCCTCTTCATCACTCCTATCCAGAACACTCTGAACAGTATTAAATCACTGCCAAAGCTTATAAATCTGTAAGATCTAAGATTCAGGGTCTCAGACCAAACAGAGATCTATAGATGCTGCCTTTTGTGATCTGCAGCTTTCGCAATAGTCAGAGTTTCGCTCAGGAACTCTTAGCCCAGTTCTTTTTCTTTTTTATACTACAAAATACTTCCAGTCTAGCTAGGGAGATTTAATAGAGATGCTTGAAAGATGGAGCTTATCCAAAGTAAGGCAACCAGAATTGTGAAGATTCTCAAGATCAGGCTGTCTAAAAATTAATCAAAGAGAGCTGGGAATATTTAGCCTGGAGAAGAGAAGGCTTGGCTAGAACATAATAGTTATCTTTGAATGTTCTAAAAAAGTCATAGAAGAGAGGGACTAGATTTGATCTAATGTTTGTAAAACACATTACAAACCTTAAAATGGTAGAAACAACTCACTATTATAATTCTATTAAGTCATAAAAAGGTTGAAGTATTAAAGCAGCAAGCATTTACTTAATGATGAGCTTTTCCACTTTACTCACTATAAGCTGAACAAGTTCTATGGGAGGCAGGTAGATATAGTTGGGATTTTAGTTTTTGCTAGGGCAAAACTAGAAACCATAGTGGAATTAATTGAGCATTGGTGTAAAGAGTTTTTTTTTAATAATTAGCTAGCCAAAGATGAAATAAACTCATTATCCCTGGAGAAAATAATTTCTTTCTTTAGTGGTAATCCAACTTTTGCTGGCATCAGCAAGGCATCATGGAGACTGGAGTTTGAATTCTAGGACAGCTTCTAGCTTCCTGTGTGACCATAGGTAAAATCCCTTGTCTGGGCTACATTTCTTCCCTCAAGATTCCTTTCAGAGGAAACATTCTGTGTTTTAATAATCTACACTCTAATTTCCCTCCTAGCGCTAACACTATATTCTAAATTTCTATGTTCTTCCTTCAAATTTTGATTCCAAATATAATTTGTCCAGAGGGAGATAGACTTTTCTAAGGAAAGAAAATTATACCATTATTAATCCAGAAGATCTGCTAGATGTAATCTTGTCCAATCCCTTTGTTTTGCAAAGGAGCAAACAAAGTCAAGCTGTTCATAAAGGCAAGTAAGTGCCAGAGGTAGGATTTGAAGTCAAGACCTTTGAGTCTGAATCGAGGGTTGTTTCCACTCTAACAAGCTTCTCCTTTACTCTAGTAACTAAATAGACAATTCTTTCTTCTAACTCCCCAAGTTTTAATTTTCTCCCCAATCACGTGTCCAGTTGTTGTTTCCAGCACCGAAAATGTTACGAGGATGCAGCTGAAATGGAATGTGCCCAA